>NC_091155.1:13520363-13611075 GCF_040958095.1 Procambarus clarkii
ATAACAAGTGCATCAATATAACAAGTGCAGCAATATAACAAGTGCAGCAATATAACAAGTGCAGCAATATAACAAGTGTAGCAATATAACAAGTGTAGCAATATAACAAGTGTAGCAATATAACAAGTGCATCAATATAACAAGTGTAGCAATATAACAAGTGTAGCAATATAACAAGTGTAGCAATATAACAAGTGTAGCAATATAACAAGTGCATCAATATAACAAGTGTAGCAATATAACAAGTGTAGCAATATAACAAGTGTAGCAATATAACAAGTGCAGCAATATAACAAGTGTAGCAATATAACAAGTGTAGCAATATAACAAGTGTAGCAATATAACAAGTGTAGCAATATAACAAGTGTAGCAATATAACAAGTGCATCAATATAACAAGTGTAGCAATATAACAAGTGTAGCAATATAACAAGTGTAGCAATATAACAAGTGTAGCAATATAACAAGTGTAGCAATATAACAAGTGTAGCAATATAACAAGTGTAGCAATATAACAAGTGTAGCAATATAACAAGTGTAGCAATATAACAAGTGTAGCAATATAACAAGTGTAGCAATATAACAAGTGTAGCAATATAACAAGTGCATCAATATAACAAGTGTAGCAATATGAAAAGTGCATCAACATTAGCTGCACTGCACATAAGTGTAGCTGGATGTGTGCTGTTTACCTAGTTGTGTTTTTGCGGGAGATGAGCTTTGCACTTTCGGCCCGTCTCTAGACTGTCAATCAACTGTTTGCTAACTACTTTTATTTTCTTTCCACACCACACACACACACACCCACCCCCCAGGATGCTGCCCGTGACAGCTGACTAACTCCAAAGTACCTATTTACTGCTAGGTAACAAGGGCATTCAGGGTGAAAGAAACTTTGCCCATTTGTTTCTGCCTGGTGTGGGAATCGAACCCGCGCCACAGAATTACGAGTACTGCGCGCTATCCAGCAGGCTACCAGGCCCCTGTAGGAGAGTGTAGTTGGATGTGTATGAGAGAGTGTAGTTGAATGTGTATGAGAGAGTGTAGCTGGATGTGTATGAGAGAGTGTAGCTGGATGTGTATGAGAGAGTGTAGCTGGATGTGTATGAGAGAGTGTAGCTGGATGTGTATGAGAGAGTGTAGCTGGATGTGTATGAGAGAGTGTAGCTGGATGTGTATGAGAGAGTGTAGCTGGATGTGTATGAGAGAGTGTAACTGTCAGTGTTTCTTTATGTTGTAAAATGAGTCTCGCTCCGTCACCTTCAGTTTAACAACACTTCAGTATAATTCACATATACCTGTGGCACTTGTTCTTCATAAACCCCAATAATGTCCTCTAGGGTCATATTCTTCCCATATCAAACATTCTTACCATTTGCATCTTATCAGTTTTCCTGAGTATTGTATTTTTTGTGACCATTTCCTTCGCTACTTTATTGACGTAAATCTTATATAGTCAGTACCATTAATGTATATCTGACGGTAATCTTATATGGTTAGTTCCAATTATGTATATCCTCTCAGTTATGAATCCCGACGACGGGCGTAGCGCTGAGCTTGTCTCTGATTCATGTTGTGGTTGATGCGATAAAGAATTTTTGATAGGTTTGAATGCCTCGTTTAAACTTGTTTATATCTCTAGAGTTAACCATTTGCTGGCAGCCTTTGTCCATGCCGGCTACGGTTTTGATGTGCGTGGGACAGGTAGAGTTATTGTTTAAGATTCAGCTGCTCGGAACAAAGAGTTCCAGGTGGCACAGGCTATGGTGATGCCAAGGTGGACTTACCTGGCACAGGAGCGGGGGACGGATAGAGATAGACTGACGATTTTGTAGTGTGTATGGGTAGGTGTTTGTGAGGGTCGGTGTATAAGCCCGTGAGCCGGTGTATGTCATCAGGCAGGCGTGAAAGCCTGGGCGTATAATCCTGTTGGCGGTCGTATAATCCAATGGTCTGGCGTATAATACTATGGAAGGCGTATAAATGTGATTGGGCAGAGTAACGTGTCGGCATGCGTATAATGTTATGGGCGAGCGTCAAGTGAAATGATTGTGGGCATGATTATTATTTCTTTATTATGCACCCCATACCCGTACAGTGGACGGTGGTGGTAAGGGTCACAGAGGCACATTATGGATTAAGGAACTGAACCCCATAGTTCGCTTAGATAAGCAAGTGACCATCTTGTGAAGATAGTTACACAATTGTTAATATTACAATCAAATAAACACACAATTATTAATGAGGTACTTACACCTTTCTTGGACACCACTGATGGTGTTATCTCTGAATTACGCAATTTTTTCACATTCCATTATATAATGACCCAAAGTATGTGAATAGTTCTGATGACAGAGTTTACATTTAGTCAAGTCAACATCAGTTGATGATGTAAACTCCAAAAGTTACTAGAAGCCGAGCCTAAGCCTAGCATTGGCACTATACCAAAGGAAGTGTACGACTTTGGGAGGTTGAATATTATAGTGCACGCTGTTATGATACTGTGGGCGGGCTTATAGTGGAATTAACGGACATATCAGGTTGTGAACGGGCGCATATTCGAAGCGACGGATCAACCTGACTGTGGGCGGGGAAGGAGTATAGTTGGCAGGTAAATCAACCTCTGGACGCCCGAAAATACTGTAGCCAGATGGATAATTCTGTGGGCGCACGTGTATAATCTTGCGGCCTGGTGTATAGGTCTGGCACTGGGTGTATAAACCTGTGGGTGGGAGGGGGGCATGTATACTAGTGTGAGTATTTTCTTGTGACAGGAAGAATACAGCTGTGGGAGAGCGTATATACATCTGTGTGGACGAGTTCTCATTAGGAGGGGGGGGGGGCTGATTAGGGCGTATAAGGTGATGGGTAAGTGTACAGTATAAGGTGATGGGTAAGTGTACAGTATAAGGTGATGGATAAGAGTACAGTATAAGGTGATAGGTAAGTGTACAGTATAAGCTAATGGGTAAGTGCACAGTATAAGCTGATAGGTAAGTGTACAGTATAAGCTGATGGGTAAGTGTACAGTATAAGGTGATGGGTAAGTGTACAGTATAAGCTGATGGGTAAGTGCACAGTATAAGCTGATAGGTAAGTGTACAGTATAAGGTGATGGGTAAGTGTACAGTATAAGCTAATGGGTAAGTGTACAGTATAAGCTGATGGGTAAGTGTACAGTATAAGGTGATGGGTAAGTGTACAGTATAAGCTGATGGGTAAGTGCACAGTATAAGCTGATGGGTAAGTGTACAGTATAAGGTGATGGGTAAGTGCACAGTATAAGCTGATGGGTAAGTGCACAGTATAAGCTGATGGGTAAGTGTACAGTATAAGGTGATGGGTAAGTGTACAGTATAAGCTAATGGGTAAGTGTACAGTATAAGCTGATGGGTAAGTGTACAGTATAAGGTGATGGGTAAGTGTACAGTATAAGCTGATGGGTAAGTGCACAGTATAAGCTGATGGGTAAGTGTACAGTATAAGGTGATGGGTAAGTGTACAGTATAAGCTAATGGGTAAGTGTACAGTATAAGCTGATGGGTAAGTGTACAGTATAAGGTGATGGGTAAGTGTACAGTATAAGCTGATGGGTAAGTGCACAGTATAAGCTGATGGGTAAGTGTACAGTATAAGGTGATGGGTAAGTGTACAGTATAAGCTAATGGGTAAGTGCACAGTATAAGCTGATGGGTAAGTGTACAGAATAAGGTGATGGGTAAGTGTACAGTATAAGGTGATGGGTCAGTGTACAGTATAAGCTGATGGGTAAGTGTACAGTTTAAGCTGATGGGTAAGTGTACAGTATAAGCTGATGGGTAAGTGTACAGTATAAGGTGATGGGTAAGTGTACAGTATAAGCTGATGGGTAAGTGTACAGTATAAGCTGATGGTTAAGTGTACAGTATAAGCTGATGGGTAAGTGTACAGTATAAGCTGATGGGTAAGTGTACAGTATACGCTAATGGGTAAGTGTACAGTATAAGGTGATGGGTAAGTGTACAGTATAAGGTAATGGGCAAGTGTACAGTAGAAGCTGATGGGTAAGTGTACAGTATAAGGTGATGGGTAAGTGTACAGTATAAGCTAATGGGTAAGTGCACAGTATAAGCTGATGGGTAAGTGCACAGTATAAGCTGATGGGTCAGTGTACAGTATAAACTGATGGGTAAGTGTACAGTATAAGCTGATGGTTAAGTGTACAGTATAAGCTGATGGGTAAGTGTACAGTATAAGGTGGTGGGTAAGTGTACAGTATAAGCTAATGGGTAAGTGTACAGTATAAGGTGATGGGTAAGTGTACAGTATAAGGTGATGGGTAAGTGTACAGTATAAGGTGATGGGTAAGTGTACAGTATAAGCTGATGGGTAAGTGTACAGTATAAGGTGATGGGTAAGTGTACAGTAGAAGCTGATAGTTAAGTGTACAGTATAAGCTGATGGGTAAGTGTACAGTATAAGGTGATGGGTAAGTGTACAGTATAAGCTAGTGGGTAAGTGCACAGTATAAGGTGATGGGTAAGTGTACAGTATAAGGTGATGGGTAAGTGTACAGTATAAGGTGATGGGTAAGTGTACAGTATAAGGTGATGGGTAAGTGTACAGTATAAGCTGATGGGTAAGTGTACAGTATAAGGTGATGGGTAAATGTACAGTATAAGGTGATGGGTAAGTGTACAGTATAAGCTAATGGGTAAGTGCACAGTATAAGGCGATGGGTAAGTGTACAGTATAAGGTGATGGGTAAGTGTACAGTATAAGGTGATGGGTAAGTGTACAGTATAAGGTGATGGGTAAGTGTACAGTATAAGCTAATGGGTAAGTGTACAGTGTAAGCTGATGGTTAAGTGTACAGTATAAGCTGATGGGTAAGTGTACAGTATAAGGTGTTGGGCAAGTGTACAGTTGAAGCTGATGGGTAAGTGTACAGTATAAGGTGATGGGTAAGTGTACAGTATAAGCTAATGGGTAAGTGCACAGTATAAGCTGATGGGTAAGTGCACAGTATAAGCTGATTGGTAAGTGTACAGTATAAGGTGATGGGTAAGTGTACAGTATAAGCTAATGGGTAAGTGCACAGTATAAGCTGATGGGTAAGTGTACAGTTTAAGCTGTTGGGTAAGTGTACAGTATAAGCTGATGGGTAAGTGTACAGTATAAGGTGATGGGTAAGTGTACAGTATAAGCTGATGGGTAAGTGTACAGTATAAGCTGATGGTTAAGTGTACAGTATAAGCTTATGGGTAAGTGTACAGTATAAGGTGATGGGTAAGTTGTTACGAACCCGGATTCGACGTCCGAGCACGGAGCAGTGACGACCACGCCATCTGTGGGTCAGCTCCCGAAACCCCCTCCAAACGGACGACGACACCTGGCGAGGACGACGTGTACTAGCTACGAGAGCCAGTTTCCAGTCCCGTTCAGCACTCAACACCGCCACTGCTGACCTCTGGTGAGGTGGTGCTCAGACTACAACGCCATCTATGAAGTGGATGTGTCGGGAGTTTGTGTCTGAGCCTGTAAGTGAGGTGTTTTAGTGTCCCTGTTATTGATGACGTGTCTGCTTACAGAGTCGACCTGGGACTGCTGTGATGGGAGTTGAGTCAGTCTACCTGAGGCAGCCAGTCTCCATACCTTGTACCTTGCTGGCGCCATTGTGAAGTCGTCCCCCCGGAAGAACACTGTGGTGTGTTAGCCTGCCAGTGGAGTGGCAGTAAAAGGATTACCCGGGACCGACTGTTGGAGACGATTATCCACTGGGGTATTGAGGACAGGAGGGTGACTTGTGATATCACACAAGACTCCTGTCTAGGGTGTTTACCCTAATATCGTTCGTGGAGTGGCCTGACCAGCGTTGCGGGTCCGGAACCTGCCAGCAGACCGGCTGGATTTGTGGTTGACGGCCTCCACGGCGGTGCCCCCAGTGGACCTGTGTTTTGGCTGACCTGTGGCCAGGGTAGGCTCAGCATTCTCAGAGGACTCGTTGTGAGGCCACGTGAAAGCACCGAGGACTTAGCACCGAGCGTCTGGATCCATAGTCTTCAGCAGAAGACAGGAAGACAGCTGTGTGAATAATCCCCTTGTATAGTGTTAATACCCCTCCCCCTGTGCACTCTTTTATTTTATATATTTAATTGGTGATGGTGATAATTATAATATTAAGTTCTTGACTTTCTTTCCCTACTCCCTTTAAGTTACTTGCGTCACGGATCACATCCCTTGATAGCCACTACTGGCTTGGGAACGGATATATATCTCCCTCTAACAACATCAGAGTTAGAACCCCGTTTCGTCCCGAGAGGGCCGTAACATAATTGGCATCCCCAGCGGGATCCGTCCCCTTGTTAAGTATGTTTGACAGGGGTGGTGAAGTGGCGTAATCCCTGTATATAATTCCCCCTGTGTGACGATTGTGACGTTATACGTCCTGTGCGGTGCTCAGAGTGACTAAGTGCAATATTGCACAGTGCGGCGCTCGCTGTGACTAAGCGATTAAGTGCAATATTGAGTAGTGCGGTGCTCAGTGATTCAGTGCAATATTGTAGAGCGAAGTGTTCGCTGTGATTCAGTGCAATATTGGGTAGTGCGGTGCCCGAAGTAATTACGTGCAATATTGGCAAGTGCAGTGTTTGGTGCGATAAAGTGCCATATTGACGTAGAACAGTGCTCGGTGCGTTAAGTGCTAACGTGTAAGCGGTGTGTTAAGTGCTAGTTAAGTGTTCCATCTGTGACAATGGCAGAAAAAGCTACCATCGATGATCTGGACGATGTTCAGGCTTTTCTGAACAGAGTGGACTGTCTTGCCAGATTAAAATATCTGAGCAAACCGGAACTTGTACTAGTGAGCGCCTACCTGGAGATCAAGATCCGTGCCAGTGATTCCCGAGTGGAGATCTTGTCCAAGGTTCACCGGCACTTGAAGGCAGAAGAGAAACAGGATGGCGAGGCTCCTAGTACAAAGGAAGGTGAGGAAATAGCTTCCACGGAAAAGGAAGATAAGGGCAGCGACATTGACAGTGATGCAGGTGAGCTTAATATCAGCTTCCTAACAGTCAAAATGCGTGCCCTAGAGATAAATCGTGAAATAGAATGGAAAAAATTAGAAATGGAACGAGAGACAAGATAAAGAATTAGAGATGAGACGTTTAGAATTAGAAGAAAGGAAAGCAGAAAGAGAAAGAGAAGAGAAACGAGAAAGAGAAGAACGAGAAAGAGAAGAGAGACGAGAGAGAGAAGAACGAGAAAGAGAAAGAGAAGAACGAGAGAGAGAAGAGAAACGAGAGAGAGAAGAACGGGAAAGGGAAGAGAAACAGCGAGAGAGAAGAAAAAGAAAGAGAGACAACATGAACTAGAAGTATTGCGATTAGGCGGTGGTCGGAGGCCAACAACGGACACGAGCGGTTTCGATCCGGTAAGAAACATCAAAATGGTCCCCAAATTCAATGAGAGGGAAGTGTCAAAATTCTTTGCAGCCTTCGAGAAAGTCGCTGCCTCTTTGGAGTGGCCAAGGGAGAATTGGGCCATCATGATAGTCAGTCTTGACTGGGAAGGCCCAAATCGCCTATTCGACGTTATCCCTTGACGACTCCGGCGATTACGACAAGGTGAAGAAGGTTGTGCTCATGGCGTACCAATTGGTACCTGAGGCATATAGACAGAAGTTTAGAAACCTGAAGAAGACCTCAGAGCACACGTTCACCGAATTCGCCACGATCAAGGAGCGACTTTTCCAGGAATGGTGTGCCTCTCGGAAGGTGGAGACCAAGGAAGACCTCGAGCAGTTGATTCTGCTCGAGGACTTCAAGGATTGTTTGTCTGGAGACCTGAAGACGTACCTAGAGGAACAGCAGGTAGAGACCTTGAGTGCGGCAGCCACCATGGCTGAAGAGTACATCCTGACTCATAGGCCGTCTGCTAAGTACGTCCCGAGGAATTACCAGCGCCGGTTTGACAGACCTCATGACGAAGAGGAAAGACCCGTCCCACAAAGCGCTAAGAAGACGCCCCCAAGTAGCCCTCGAAGGAAGAGTCCTAGCAGTCCGAAACACCGGAGTCCAAGGAGGAATATGGTGTGCTGGACTTGTGGGCAGAAAGGGCATGTAGCTGCTAGGTGCCGAGGCAGAAGAGGTGGCAGCGCACGTAGGGAGGTGATGATGATGAGCTGTGTGATACCACCAGCAGGAAGCCAGTCGACGACGACGCAGGAAGGACCAAGTTTGTTTGCCCCTCACACTTCAAGCGGGTATGTAACGAGTGATCATACTGGTAGATCAGTTGTAGTGCTCAGAGATAGTGGAGCAGCCCAGTCCCTGATCGTGAAGAGCTCGTTACCCGAGGGAGTAAGTGTGGACGGGAGACAACAGGTTGTCCTGGTTGGGTTTCCGAGAACGCAGTATATCGCCCCCTTAGTGCCGGTGCATCTCGACTCGCCTTACTTCAGTGGCACATGTGTGTTGGCAGTAGTCGATACCCTCCCTGTGGCTGGGATTGACGTGGTACTAGCCAACGACTTGGTGACAGATTGGAGCATCAATCTTCCCAAGGTTGTGGACGAGTCTACCGGAACAGCACGGTCTGAGGTAACAGGCAATGGTAATGTCCAGGTAAAGACAGACCCGGATGTAAACATGTTTAATCCTTCCTCTCACCCGCAGATCGACGATATTCTAGCAGAGACTTCTAATTCTTCCCTCGACAAGAAACATGAGATTACGAGGGCAGAAGTACCTGAGCAAGAAGCGAGGCCTTGTGTGCAAGCACCCACGGATACCGAAGAGTCTGGAGTGAAGGCACCTGTGTACTTGCAGCCTGGCAAAGTACAATGTATGCTGAACCGGCCAGAGATTCCCCAGACGTCGGAGGTATGTGAGGTATGTGCAAAGTTTCTAGTGCCCTCTTTGGTCCAAACCAGGCTAATGGATGTAGCCGGCTATGGATATTACAGGCTCGGGAAGCTTATCCCTCAGGTAACCAAATGTTTCTTAGCGATATTTTGTTTGATTCTCGTGTGTGTCCTCAGTAAGGATCAGTGGACGACCCGAAGGATGATGGCTCCCTTGAACATCATGGAGAGATCCCAGGGATTAGAGATGTGCACTATGAGTGTTGCAGTCGAAGAAGGGACCTGGAAAGTGATGGTAGATACAGGAGGTACGAGAAATGATAATATGAGTGACTGTTTCCGACAGGTTGACACCCCCCGCGTGATAGCTGAGCCTCAATACAGCGTTATACGGAACGTTGGTCGACCTGACGGTGGCAGAGCGAATGCCATCTTCTGTGTGCAAGCAGCCCTGTGGAAACTAGGTTTAAGCCTAGTAGAGGCGTATGCAGTAAGTATTGACTTATCCACCGTCGCTATCACTCTGAATTATCAGACCCCTGTATTCCAGGTTCCCGTCTCCCTGAAGGACTACCGGATCGGTACCAGAAATGCCGTCTGTGTTCAGCCATCATCGGTGCCACGACATAGGGAAGTGTCGAGTCACCCCAGATCGTGTCTACACGGATCCTTACTCGAGAGGTGTGAGATGATGCCCCTGCTTGACATCGCAGTGGAGACGTGGAAGATTACGTCAGGCAGGTCATCGCCTGCCATTTTCAAGTTCCCTTTGTGCCAGGGTTTCTCAGTAGAAAAGTTCTGTGGACAAGACTGCCTCATCACTCCAGTTCATAGTATAAGTAAGTCCATTTGGAGTTGTGTCGCCGTACTAATTTGGTTTGTGTTTCTTTTTATAGAACCCCAAACCAAATTCTTTTTGGTGGGGAGGTGTTACGAACCCGGATTCGACGTCCGAGCACGGAGCAGTGACGACCACGCCATCTGTGGGTCAGCTCCCGAAACCCCCTCCAAACGGACGACGACACCTGGCGAGGACGACGTGTACTAGCTACGAGAGCCAGTTTCCAGTCCGTTCAGCACTCAACACCGCCGCTGCTGACCTCTGGTGAGGTGGTGCTCAGACTACAACGCCATCTATGAAGTGGATGTGTCGGGAGTTTGTGTCTGAGCCTGTAAGTGAGGTGTTTTAGTGTCCCTGTTATTGATGACGTGTCTGCTTACAGAGTCGACCTGGGACTGCTGTGATGGGAGTTGAGTCAGTCTACCCGAGGCAGCCAGTCTCCATACCTTGTACCTTGCTGCAGCCGTTGTGAAGTCGTCCCCCCGGAAGAACACTGTGGTGTGTTAGCCTGCCAGTGGAGTGTCAGTAAAAGGATTACCCGGGACCGACTGTTGGAGACGATTATCCACTGGGGTATTGAGGACAGGAGGGTGATTTGTGATATCACACGAGATTCCTGTCTAGGGTGTTTACCTTAATATCGTTCGTGGAGTGGCCTGACCAGCGTTGCGGGTCCGGAACCTGCCAGCAGACCGGCTGGATTTGTGGTTGACGGCCTCCACGGCGGTGCCCCCAGTGGACCTGTGTTTTGGCTGACCTGTGGCCAGGGTAGGCTCAGCATTCTCAGAGGACTCGTTGTGAGGCCACGTGAAAGCACCGAGGACTTAGCACCGAGCGTCTGGATCCAGAGTCTTCAGCAGAAGACAGGAAGACAGCTGTGTGAATAATCCCCTTGTATAGTGTTAATACCCCTCCCCCTGTGCACTCTTTTATTTTATATATTTAATTGGTGATGGTGATAATTATAATATTAAGTTCTTGACTTTCTTTCCCTACTCCCTTTAAGTTACTTGCGTCACGGATCACATCCCTTGATAGCCACTACTGGCTTGGGAACGGATATATATCTCCCTCTAACAACATCAGAGTTAGAACCCCGTTTCGTCCCGAGAGGGCCGTAACATAAGTGTACAGTATAAGCTAATGGGTAAGTGCACAGTATAAGGTGATAAGTAAGTGTACAGTATAAGGTGATGGGTAAGTGTACAGTATAAGGTGATGGGTATTGTATTGCCGGAACAACCGTGGACATTTTCAAGAGGGAACTAGATTTATTCCTCCAAGGAGTGCCGGACCAACCGGGCTGTGGTGGGTATGTGGGCCTGCGGGCCGCTCCAAGCAACAGCCTGGTGGACCAAACTCTCACAAGTCAAGCGTGGCCTCGGGCCGGGCTTGGGGAGTAGAAGAACTCCCAGAACCCCATCAACCAGGTATCAACCAGGGTAAGTGTGCAGTATAAGCTAATGGGTAAGTGAACAGTATAAGGTGATGGGTAATTGCACAGTATAAGGTGATGGGCAAGTGTTCAATATAAGCTGATGGGTAAGTGTACAGTATAAGGTGATGGGCAAGTGCACAGTAGAAGCTGATGGGTAAGTGTACAGTATAAGGTGATGGGTAAGTGTACAGTATAAGGTGATGGGTAAGTGTACAGTATAAGGTGATGGGTAAGTGTACAGTATAAGCTGATGGGTAAGTGTACAGTATAAGGTGATGGGCAAGTGTACAGTAGAAGCTGATGGGTAAGTGTACAGTATAAGGTGATGGGTAAGTGTACAGTAGAAGCTGATGGTTAAATGTACAGTATAAGCTGATGGGTAAGTGTACAGTATAAGGTGATGGGTAAGTGAACAGTATAAGCTAATGGGTAAGTGCACAGTATAAGGTGATGGGTAAGTGTACAGCATAAGGTGATGGGTAAGGGTACAGTATAAGGTGATGGGTAAGGGTACAGTATAAGGTGATGGGTAAGTGTACAGTATAAGCTAATGGGTAAGTGTACAGTATAAGCTGATGGTTAAGTGTACAGTATAAGGTGATGGGTAAGTGTACAGTATAAGGTGATGGGTAAGTGTACAGTATAAGGTGATGGGTAAGTATACAGTAAAAGGGGATGGGTAAGTGTACAGTACAAGCTAATGGGTAAGTGCACAGTATAAGGTGATGGGTAAGTGTACAGTATAAGGTGATGGGTAAGTGTTCAGTATAAGCTGATGGGTAAGTGTACAGTATAAGGTGATGGGCAAGTGTACAGTAGAAGCTGATGGGTAAGTGTACAGTATAAGGTGATTGGTAAGTGTACAGTATAAGCTAATGGGTAAGTGCACAGTATAAGCTGATGGGTAAGTGCACAGTAAAAGGTGATGGGTAAGTGTACAGTATAAGGTGATGGGTAAGTGTTCAGTATAAGCTGATGGGTAAGTGTACAGTATAAGGTGATGGGTAAGTGCACAGTATAAGCTGATGGGTAAGTCCACAGTATAAGCTGATGGGTAAGTGTACAGTATAAGGTGATGGGTAAGTGTACAGTATAAGCTAATGGGTAAGTGCACAGTATAAGCTGATGGGTAAGTGTACAGTATAATGTGATGGGTAAGTGTTCAGTATAAGCTGATGGGTAAGTGTACAGTATAAGGTGATGGGCAAGTGTACAGTAGAAGCTGATGGGTAAGTGTACAGTATAAGGTGATGGGTAAGTGTACAGTATAAGCTGATGGGTAAGTGTTGTGACGGTGTCCCACCCCTATATTTCTTCCTTCCCAGCTTAGAAGAGTCATATCTCCGTAGCCTAAGTATTCTCTAATGTTCAGGGAACATTTTCATGTGTGGGAAAGCGTGGAGCGTGATTAAGCTGGTTGTAAAATGGCCAGCTAAGTTTGATAATGCAAAGGGTTTACACCTTTAGAGCCATCTTGTTTCCCGCCAAGACGTCGTGACACGCCCGGCACCTGATTGGCCAGGTGAGATCACATGCCGGAAGTGACCAATGACGAGAGCCCTCGGGCGGTGTGACGTCACGAGGGGAGGTCTCTCGGGGCGGCTGGCAGTAGTAGGGATGACTATCCACACGGGATTTTTTTTTTTTTAGGGCGGGGGAGATTCCTGTGTAGATAGTCAAGGTTTTCATGTGAATTTGGCTAGTCACAGATTTGGGATTAAGGGTTTCTTATGAGGGAGTAATTTCTGAGATTTTAGAAGTTTGTTAAAAGTTCTTATGATGAAAATAAGTTCATACAAGTTTGGTAAAGTTCTTATGGGAGAAATTCAAAATTCCCGTGTAGGCTGCTAGGGTTTTCAGGTGAATTTGGACAGTCACAGATTTGGGATTAAGGATTTCGTATGAGGGCGTAATTTCTGAGATTTTAGAAGTTTGTTAAAAGTTCTTATGATGAAAATAAGTTCATACATGATTGTTAAGAGTTCTTATGGGAGAAATTCCAATTTTTCAGAGTTCTTACCAATAATAAACAGATATTTAGGCTGTATACATTTAAGCAGAATTCTTACTTAGAAACTAGTATATGTCTATATAACTGAATCATTACCCTGCCATCACCCTCCCCCTTCCCTCCCAACCCCCTGCATCTCCTGCTCCTACCTCACACCCCATCCTCTCCATACCCCTGCATCACCTGTGTTTACTTTACACCGCCAACCAGACGCCCTGGGTCAAATCTCCTCCATAATCATATCTTATCTTCTCCGTAATATCTGGACTGTCCCTCTCCTTTTCATTAAACTAGTCAGTTTTACACAAATAAACAAAGTCAGTAAGCAGGGTCTAGCTCACGTTCCCCCCGCCTTAGTTTTACTAATACATCTTCTTTAGTATCCAACCCCTCCCCGCTCAGCTCGTTGCCGCCGTGTGGGGGCTTAGTGGGCGGCTGCCGGAGTGTGATGCTCCTTGGGACAGTCCTCTGTCCTTTTCTAGCCTTGTGCTCCTGCTGCCGTCCTCTCCAATTTTGCTGGGCATCTTTTCCTTTTCCTTCTGTTTCGTTTTTCTCCCCCCTCTTCTCCTATCTGCTTGCCGTTTCCTGCCGACCTTTTGCTCGTTCTGGTTCTTCCATGGACTTCTTCTATTTTGACGCCCGGGTGCTTGAGGAGGCATACTCATGCACCCGTAGAACTGCAGTACCCGACGTCGAGAGCGAGGGGAACCTTTTATTGTCAATCCCCACTTCGTCACTGAACCCGATCTCGACGGACTGTCGGTTTCTTAAGGTGGCGTTTGTGGGGCGTATACTCACGACGCACCCCTAGGAGGCCCCGACAAGATCGGCGATAGCTTCTTGTTGGGTGTCCTGCCTCTAATTGTGGCTCCATGGTGGGTGTGGGGGCACATTCGTGAGTGAATTCTTCATTTCGTCAAGATAACCCCTGTTTCGGCTGCTTCTGGCTTACCTTCTCAGGCTCGTGGGGTGGGCGACCAAGCCCCCGAGTCGGTCCGTATTGGAAGACCGGGCTCTGTAGCCTCCGCTGCATTGGGCCCTGACCTTGCTCCTCCTTTGGCCTCTCTGACTCCTTCCCCTGGCTCCCCTCCCTCCTCTGTGGTTGGGTCGAGCCCCAAGCCCCCAGTGGTGACTACCTCGTCCCCTGGCGCGGCTCCTTCTCTAGTTGTAACTACTGCGCCTTTTTACCCCTCTCTCTCTGGGGGTTCTCACCGCCGTCCTCGTCACGGCCGCCCTCGCTCGATTCCTTCCAGTTCTGCTACCTATCAAGCCTTGTTTGGTCCCGCTTCGTGGGCTAAATATTTTGATCTCCTCCCTCTTGATTCTGCGCCTCCTGACGATTTCTCCCTTCATCGACATCTCATTGATTCCGTGGATGCCTCCATTACTTTCAACCCTACTCGTCTCGGTACACGTGTCGTTGCTGCTCCTTCTCAGGATGCTGCTTCCCGCTTGGCTGCCTTATCCTGCCTTGGCGAGACCCCCGTTCGGGTCTCGAAGAACGCTCAGTTGAATGCCAGTGTTGGCACTATTTTGCTCCCGCCCCATGTTGCAACCGGTGTTCGGGACCTGCGCGACTGCCACGACGATATTCGCCATATCCTCGCTGCCCAGGGCCATTCTATTCTCCAGGTGGACACGTTTACTCGTCCCCCTCGTGGTAGTCGCCGTCAACCCCTCCGGGTTGTGAAGATTACCTTTGATGGTAGGACCCTTCCACCCTCTGTCATTCTTCCTGGTGCCAGGTGCTCTGTCCAGGAGTACATTCCTTCTCCTCGGCTCTGCAACAAGTGCTGGAGGTTTGGGCATGGTGCCCTCCGCTGCTCCGGGACTGTCTCTGTCCTTTGTGTGGTGGCGAAGGTCACTCTAAGTCGGAGTGCACTTCTCCCCAGGCTCGTTGCCTCAACTGCGGTGAGGCCCATCCTACCTTCTCCCGTGCGTGTGTCCATTACAAGCTTGAGGCAGCCGTCCTCAACCTGAAGCACCGGGAGCGTTTATCTTTTCCTGAGGCGAGGCGCCAGGTTCGCCGGCTCTCGCCTTATGCTAATATCTCTTATGCTCGCGTGTTGCGCTCTTCCTCTCCTCGTCCTTCCCGCCTTCCTCAGACTCACAACCGTTTCCGGGCCTTGGACCCTGATGCGCCTACTGCCCCCTCCTCTGTTCCTTTGGGTTCTCTCCCGAAGGATCCTCCTCCTGGTCCTCTGTCTGGGGTTCCCCTTCCTTCTACCCGGTCTGTCGTGTCTTCTGTGTCTTCTTCCTCGTCCCCCTCCGATCCTCCTTCCCATCCTCTTCCTCCATCTATTGGCTCTCCCCACCGCCTGTCGGTGCGGGCGGATGTCCATCGCTCTCCTAACGGCCGTCGTGTGTGCTCTCGTTCGGCTTCTCCTGTTGAGACACTGGAATCCGTTGCCCGGTACGTAGTTGCTGGGACACCGGTCTCTTTAAGTCAGAAGCGTAAGCCTGGCTCCTCTCCTTCCTCTTACCTGGCGGGTAAGAAGGCTTCGCTTTCTTCCTCAGCTCCTCCTTCTGGCTCTGTTGCTCCTTCCCCTCCCGTTTCAGTGCTTGCGCCCCCTGTTCCTGCTATGGAGGTTTCTTTGGCCCCTGCTTCCCTTTCGGTTGCTGCTCTTGCTGGGGTGCGCTCCCCTCTTTCTACTCCCCCCCCTCCTCCTGCTGCTGTCCTTGACGGCTCCTCTCCGTTGTCTCCTCCTCTTCCTCCTCCTCCTCCTCCTCCAGACCCTGCCCGCCCACCTCTACTCTGTTCTCCCGTTTCCTTCCCTCCGTCTTTGCCCAGTTTACCCATGCCCCCTAACCCTGACTTTGCTGACCCTGATCCCGACCCTGACATTCTTTAACGTGCTCTGTTGCTCTTTCGCCTTTGTTTCTTCCTTGTTCTCTGTTTTTGTCCTTTCTCTTCTCGTCGTTGTCCATTCTTCAATGGAACGTTCGAGGTTATTACGCCAATTTCCTCGAACTCCAACTTCTGATTTCGCGGTTTTCGCCCCTTTGTGTCTGTCTCCAGGAGCCAATGCTTGGTGCTCGTCCTGGTCGTTTTCGTGGCTATTCCTTTCTCTCCCCCCCCCCCAGCCATTGCTGGGGCTTCTAATTCTTCTGCTCTTTTGATTCGGGCTGATGTTCCCTTTGTTCCTTTACTTTTTCCTTCGCCTCTCCATTGTTCTGCTGCTCGTATCTTTGTGGGGAAATGGTACACAGTTTGTTCCATTTATCTCCCCCGAGTGTCCCGCTCTCTCTTCCTGATTTGAAACACCTCCTGGACTCCTTGCCGGAGCCTGTGCTCCTGCTGGGTGACTTCAATTGTCGTCATTCTCTTTGGGGTGACGTTCTGACGAATACCCGGGGTCGCCTCCTTGAGCCGTTTCTCCTCTCTTCTTCCCTGTCTCTTCTGAATTCTGGTGAGCCCACTCATTTGGACTCTCGGACTCGCACCCTTTCTTGTCTTGATCTTTCTCTCTGCTCTTCTTCTCTTTACTTAGATTTCACGTGGCAGGTTCTTGATGACCTCCATTGAAGTGATCATTTCCCCATCCTTGTTTCCTTTTTCTCTTTTCGCCCTTCCCTCTCTTTCCCTAGGTGGCAGTTTGCTAAGGCAGACTGGACCCTATTTACCCTCAGTGCTGCTCTCCCTGACCTCTCCCTTCTGCTTCTCTCTCGCGCTCTCCTCCTTTTTCATGACACTGTCTTCAACGCTGCCCTCCGCTCTATTCCTCGCTCTTCCTCTCGGGGTCCACGGAAGTGCGTTCCCTGGTGGAATGCGGACTGTGCTCGGGCTGTCCGCTGTAAGCGTGCAGCCTGGAAGAGGCACCGCCGTAGGCAGACGACCGATTCTTTTCTTTTCTTTCGGAAAGCTAGTGCGGTGGCCCGTAGGGCCATCCGTACGGCTAAACGTGAATGTTGGGCATCTTATGTCTCAACAATTACGTCCGAGACCCCTCTGGCCCAGATCTGGAAGCGTATCCGCAAGGTAGCGGGTAAGTTCGTTCCCGATGTTTCACCGGTCCTTCACCTCCATGATACTCTTGTGGCGGACCCGTTGCAGGTCGCTTCCGAACTGGGTTCCCACTTTTCTTCTGTTAGCTCTGGTCTTCATCTTCCCCAATCTTTCCTTCTTCGTAAACCTGTCCTTGAGTCTCGTCCTTTAGATTTCTGCACTCATCTTCAGCTTCCCTATAATGATCCCTTCTCTCTCTCTGAACTTCGTTCTGCCCTGGCCCTCTGCGGTTCTACGGCGGCCGGCTCCGATGGTATTCATTATGAGATGCTTCGCCATCTCCCTCCGAGCACGTCTCAGTATTTACTGAGTCTGTATAATCGGATCTGGGAGTCGTCGTCAGTCCCTGAGGACTGGCTCGATGCCGTTGTCCTCCCTGTTCGCAAACCGGGGTCTCTGGGTACTTCCCCTAAGGACTTTCGCCCTATTGCTCTCACAAGTTGTGTCTGCAAACTCTTTGAACGTATGGTTAACGTTCGTCTGATGTGGTTCCTGGAACACCATCACCTCCTCTCCCCTTCTCAATTTGGTTTCCGCAAGTGCCGCAGCACGACAGATGTCCTGGTGAACTTGGAGGTCTATATTCGTACTGCTTTTGCTGCGAAGACCTCCGTTGTTGCCGTCCTTTTTGACCTAGAAAAGGCTTACGACACCACTTGGCGTTATCATATCCTATCTCAACTTCATTCTTTTGGCCTTCGTGGTCATCTCCCTCTCTTTCTCCGCAGCTTCCTCTCTCGTCGTTCCTTTCGGGTGCGCCTTGGTACCGCTCTCTCTCCCTCTTTTCAGCAATACGAAGGTGTGCCCCAGGGTAGTGTTCTGAGCACTACTCTTTTTCTTGTTGCCCTCAATGGTCTTCTTTCCTCTCTTCCTTCTGGTGTCTTCTCCGCTCTCTATGTCGATGATCTTACCCTTTGTTGTCAGGGTGATGATTCGCCTCTCCTTCAACGCCGGCTTCAACTTGCAATTGATGCCGTGTCGTCTTGGGCCACAGGTCATGGCTTCAAGTTCTCTACTTCTAAGACTTGTGCCATGACTTTTACGCGGAAACGGGTTGTTCTTCGTCCCTCTTTGTCACTTTATGGTCATCCCCTTGAATACAAAGATTCCGCGAAGCTTTTGGGGTTATTCCTTGACACTCGTTTGTCTTGGTCTCCCCATATCTCTTACCTCCGTGTTGAGTGCTCTAAGGCCCTTACCCTCCTTCGGGTCTTGTCCCATACTTCTTGGGGGGCAGATAGGCGCACTCTCCTTGCTTTACATTCCTCTCTCGTCCTGTCTAAGCTCGATTATGGTTGCCCTGCTTACTCGTCTGCTTCTCCTTCTACTCTTTGCCGTCTTGATGCTTTGCACCATACTGGGTTGCGCCTCAGTTCTGGTGCCTTTCGTTCGACTCCCATCCTTAGCTTGTATGTTGACACTGGCTTCCTGTCTCTCCAGGACCGCCGTGATCGCTACTGTCTTTGCTATCTTGCGCGGTCCTTGCAACATCCTTCCTCTCGCCTCTGTCGTGCTTTAACTTTTACCCCTCCTGCGGTTCCTGTTCCTCTTCACCACCTCCCTCTTTCTGTCCGGTTATCTCGCCTACAGGATTCTCTCTCCGTTCGTATTTCTGATGTTTCTCCTCGTGTTGTTCCTTCTTTGCCCCCGTGGAGGGTCCCTCTTCCGCGGTTTTGTACTTCCTTGACCCGTATCACTAAAGCTTTTACCCCTCCTACGGTTCTAAAACGCCTTTTCCTCGAGCACTTTTCTTCTCACTCCCGCTCCGTTTCTGTCTTCACCGATGGGTCTAAGTCAGCGGACGGTGTTGGCTACTCTGTTGTTTTTCCTGATCGCACTTATATGTGTCGCTTGCCTCCGGAGACTAGCATCTTTACAGCAGAACTTTATGCTATTCTCTATGCTCTTCGTCTCCTGCTTTCTCGTTGTCAGTCTTCCTTTGTGGTTGTTGTTGACTCTCGTAGTGCCCTCATGGCTCTCGGGTCCTTTAATCCGGTTCATCCAGTAGTTGTCGAGATCCAGCATTGGCTGTTTCTCGTTCACAGTAAATTTAAGTCGGTTGAGTTTTGTTGGGTTCCCAGCCATATTGCTGTGTCTTTAAATGAGCGTGCGGATGCTGCCGCTAAGGAAGCTGTCCGCTCTTGTCCCATCTCTCGTAAAGGCATTCCGTATTCCGACTTTTACCCAGTTATCCATTCCTCAGTCCTTACCCGTTGGCAGGCTTCTTGGTTGTCTGTTACTGGTAACAAGCTACGTACTCTTAAATGTTGTGTTTCCTCGTGGCCATCCTCCTTCCACCGTAACCGGCGGTGGGAAACAGCTCTGGCGAGGTTGCGTATTGGCCATACTCGCTTAACCCATGGTCACTTGATGGAGCGCCGCCCTGCTCCTTATTGTCCTAGTTGCATTGTCCCTCTTACGGTCGTGCATGTCCTTCTTGAATGTCCTGACTTCCAGGACGAGCGTGTGTCTTGCTTTCCGACCGCCCCTCGCGGTCACCTGTCCCTCGATAGAATTCTTGGTGACTCGGATACTTTTGATATCGTTCGCCTTATGCGTTTTTGTTCTCGTATTGGCATCCTTGGTGATATTTAGCGCCCTCTGATTATTTTGCGTATTTGATGGTGCTACATAGCCTTCCCGGTTTGGTGCCTTCTTTTGATAATTACTTACTTACTTACTTTAGTATCCAATCATTTTCTTCGAGATTTAAAACACAACTATTTCAAATGTATTAAAATACAATAATTTAGTTATCGAGCTCCAGCTTCTGTCACCTGCCGTAATTCCCTCTCATATCCTCGTTAATACCTAATCATTCCCGCTAAAATTTTAAAACAGCCATATTTCATATGTAGTAAAATAAATCGTGTTAGTAAGCAAGTTCTAGCTCCTGTCCCCGCCTTAGTTTATCCCCGTAACTTCTTTACTAACAGTCCAATCCCTCTAAAATTTTAGATATTCATATTTCACACATAGTTCAATACAGTAATTTAGTTACCTAGCTCCAGCTTTTGTCCTCCACCTTAGTTCCCTCGCACATCTTCGTTATTAACCCATTATTTTCATGAAATTTAAACCCGCCATAATTCTATCTGAGTAAGTAAAGATAACACATTCATCAAAACTCTAGCTCTTGTCCTCCGCCTTAGCTCTCTCTCATATCTTCGTTATTACCTAATCAATTTCCCTGAAATTTCAACCCCTGTGTATTTCAAATGCAGTAATTAAGATCAAGTCAGTTACTGAGCTCCAGGCTCTTGTCCCCCACCTTAGTTCTTTTGTACAAGTTCTTTAGCAACAGACCATTTTCACCGAAATTTAAAGCAGACATACTTCAAAGAAGGTAAATAAGATCAAAACAGTTAACGAGCTCCAGCTCTCATCCCCCACCTTAGTTCTCTATCATATCTTTTAAATAACCAATGAATTTTCATTAAATTTTTAACATAGCTGTTTCAGACATAAGTAAATAAAAGCCAGTTCAGTTACTGAGTTTCAGCTCTTGTTCCCCACTTAGCTCATTTGTACAAGTTCTTTATTATCCAACTAAATCACTGGAGATTTAAGTTCACCATATTTCTAACGTAGTAAAATTAATCAGGGCATTAGCCAATCTCCAATTTCTCTGCCTTTGATCATCAGACATAAATATATCCGATCAAGTCCCTCTCTAGCCTAACTCTTTACCAGAGTAACCACCTAACCCCAACCTGTGTAATTATCTTTTACCCCCTCCCACATTCCTCCATCTCATCCAAGTCTCATAAATTTAAATGTAGCTGTTAATTTGCTTTCTTTCCCCGTTCATAGCATATTCTCTGTAAGTTCGGACCAGTACTTAGTCTTACATATTCTCTAGTTCTTTCCATTTTATACAAGACTTAACCTACTATTACTATGCATCCTATCTTATTTTAACATAACTCATATGTAAATATACCCAACTCCTTCCATCCATTACAAGTCCCAGCATGTTCACTGCCCAACTCACTACTCTTTCTACTTTACATGTTGTAGCATGTTTTCCGCGCATCTTGGTACCAACCCTTACAATCTCTCTCTCTCAATCTTTTACACGTCTCAGCATGTTCACCTCGCATCTCACTACGCTTTCTACTTTACATGTTGTAGCATGTTTTTCCGCGCATCTTGGTACCAACCCCTACAATCTCTCTCAATCCTTTACACGTCCCAGCATGTTTCCTCGCCCAACTTCAACCCTTTTTTACAATTTTCCTCCTTCCCTCCGCTACATGTTCTTACCCGTTCATTACAGTCCCCTACATATTCTCTATTCATCTTTGTACTAATTCGTAATCTAGTTGTTTCTGTCATTTTAGTAAGTAAGTAGATCATCGTTAGCAACAACAACAGTAACATTACTAATTCTCAATAAGTTACTACAGAGCATTTAGTAGTTATCCATTTCTTTCAAAACGAGGTCAATATAAATCATTCTAAGACATCTTCGTACAATTAAAGATACTTGCCAGTGCACTAGGTCATTACTTACAGTAGCATTACTTAGTTGGGAGCTGGTCGGCCGAGCGGACAGCACGCTGGACTTGTGATCCTGTGGTCCTGGGTTCGATCCCATGCGCCGGCGAGAAACAATCAGCAGGGTTTCTTTCACCCTGATGCCCCTGTTACCTAGCAGTAAAATAGGTACCTGGGTGTCAGTCAGCTGTCACGGGCGGCTTCCTGGGGGTGGAGGCCTGGTCGAGGCCGCGGGGACACTAAAAAGCCCCGAAATCATCTCAAGATAACCTCAAGATAGCATCTTAAGGCATTGTTTTCTTAACTCAGCTTTATTAAATATACACCTTCAGTAGTCAAAGGTAACTTTTCTAGTCATTGTAATCAATATTTCCGTTAAACTTACTACAACATGTCATTATTCAGTTGCATAATTAATTACTTGTTTTTGTCCCCAATGTAATAAGCAAATTATTCTATTAAGGATAAAGAAATCTTATTTAGTAGAGGCATCGAGTTTATTACAACATTTAACATATACAGGTATTCAAGAAATCATATTCAAGTGTTCAAGAAAATCGTAAACACATAGTTAATCATAGTAGTTATGCAATTATTCAAGAAATCATAAATAGGTATTCAAGAAATCATTTACAAGTGGTCAAGAAATCGTAAACCCTATAGTCTTATATAGAAATAAACATTAGAATTTAGAAAAGAATTATAAGTAAAACATGTATTTGATTTCACACAGTGAAACTCTCTAGCAAGCAAGTTAAAAATCCATCACAGGCACAGCAACCCCCCTCCCGTTCTCCAAAATAGATTAGTTTTTGTCCCTTAAATTCCTTTAAAACATAGAATGCATCACTATAAACATTATCATCGCAAATCAATTCAGGCCAGGACATTAGAAGTACTTCTCTGTCATTACAATAAGTCCTAACTGCTTCTACAGCATCCATTTGTTCAACCTCCATCCACTTACTCTCACCCATATTTGAGTAATTATCTGTAGCTCGTACCACATTAGTATGTCTTATCCTAATAAGATTTTTAATAAAGGCCACACCAGAAAAAACACCAAGTACAGGTTCCTGTCCTATAAATCTCATCACTGCCTAGATTTCTATTTTTTGGGGGGTATGATATCCTATTTCTGGTCTCTATTAAATTTAACGGAAAAGATGAAAAGCTCTCCTCCATATAATTAATTAAACTCCAATGTTCGTCTTCTTCCGTTTTAGGGTGAATAATACTAAGCTCTTTCTCAGTCTTACTATTTACCTGCTGTTGCAGTTCATCCTGGCTCTATTATAGTATACACTTCTCGTTCTTCAGAATTCAGCTTATTAATAAACCAGTTTGCAGCATTTGGAGATCTAATTTCATCCACAAATTTTCTTATAAAAAATTTATCCTTTAAGTTACATCCTATAGGCACTTCTTCAAATTCTGGAAATATGTATTTAAAACAGGGTCTAGGTCTAAAAGTACAAATTATTTTATCACCTTTAAATAACAAAGAAATTTTCCTCATCTCAGCCTTACTAGGAATTTTCGTCAGCAACAACACTTGACAATTCTCATGTTTCTTGAGTACAGCTGTAACACTCTCTTTAAAGCTAAATAAGACTATGTTACATTTTATCAATGGAAGTTCTTCTTTCAACTGTATAGAATCACGACCGAACAGTATCATTAAAACATTTTCACTTTTGCTAATAAACTTTGCTAGAGCCGGAACAATTTTCTCATGCGTACATTTATCAGTATGGGTCATCACTTTATAAGTCTGTTTTTCCGCCAGGGGCATATTCCTCCACAAAACAGTCGAAGCTGGACTTTGCCATATAGTATCTGACACAAGATCAGGCATACTTCCAAACCCTGGTAGAGTCTTCACATCCACCACATTGGGCAAATCTTTAAATAAAAGAAAAATACAATATTTAACACAGGGACTATTAAATAATCATAATATTTTCAAAACTAAAAGATTTTCAATAATAAACAAAAATTATATCGCAACAAATATAAACAAGTACTGTAAATACATCATACAATAAGCACTTACTGTATACAGCAGCCATCGATCCAAGTATGTCTTCTCACTGCAGGACCAAGATGGGGAGTTTATGGTAAGATATATCCCAACCTAGCTTATCACATCGGAGATAGTTACGCTCCGCCCCTCTCGTAGTTGTAGTTTCCAAATTAGTTATATGTATTATTTTAGATCTACTAGTTTTAACTATGACATTCTCTTAAGTTTATTAGATCCACCCTCTACTTGTTTCTTCTCTCGCCCAGTCCCTGTAACATCTTCTCTGAGAGGTATACGAACCATTAATAATTTTTTTTTTATTATTATTCAAAACATAAGCTAAATGGGCTAGTCCTGGAAAATAGTGTGTCTCCCATTCTTCTTCTTCTTTACTCCATCCTATTCCGTCATTAAACCCTATACCATATGGAATAATTATACGCTGGATTAAATTATTATTTCTTGCTTGACGACTAATTTGTCTTATTGCAGATTTAAAACTCCAACGTTTAATAATATCTTTCTGTAATCCTAGATCTTCATTAGAGCTACTGTATTGAAGTCCTATAATATGAGGTTTTATTTCTGGTTCTGGAGATAAAGCAAGTACTATACCACCAGGAGTTATATTATTCTGTACCACTTCACACTCGGAAACTTTACTGTAAGGATATTTTTCCCATAACAGTTGTGCAAATCCACCAGATAAATTATGAGAATCGTAGACAAGACAGTCTCCATGGTTTTAGAACTTCATCACTAGTAAAGTCAGCATCTAATAATACACTTATTTAAACACTTAAGCTTCGCTTGCATGTACATAGAACAATCCATCTTGAAGTAAGGCAAAAAAAGTTTCGTACCTCTTCCTATATACCCAGAAAAGTAGAGTTGACATTTAGACATTAAAGGGGAGAAAATAAACACAAGTTTCTATTTTTGTTATTTAATATGTAAAAAATGTACAATGTATAAATTATTTTATAGCCATTATTATTCCCAATCCATCTTCTCTTCTAAATTTGTAAAACTACTACTAACACACATTGTAACATTAGTATCAACAGACGTAGTAACATTAACAGGTGTTGAATTAATTGTATCAGGCAACTTAGTGTTGATAGAAGGTGATGTAGCATCAGCGGTAGCAGGCGTAGCATCATCTGCAGGTGTCGTAGTAGCATCAGTAGCATTAGTTGTGGGTCCATCTTGAAGAACAGCAATGTATGGAATCTTATTTTCAAAGATGCGGGGTGGAAGACTGAGGAGGAACGATGTTTTTAGGACGTACTATTAAGAGTACAATACCTCGTTTTCGTAGTTTCTGTCCTATTTTCTCAAGTATAGGCAAATATTTACTTTCCCATACTGTGCAGTTGTCCAAATAACTTGACAAACCAAACCCATATGGAATAATAATTCTCTTAACACATCTTTTAAGAATGTAAACAAGGGCGTCCTTCAGAGCATTTTCAAACCAGCACCATCTCTGATATTCTGTATCTTTTTCAAGTCCATCGTCAAAATGTTCATCTAAACTTCGTACTTCACATGGAGGATTTTCATATGTTGGTAAAGTTGCAGGTCTACTAGCAAACTGAGTCACTAATCCAATAATAAGGGGTAGATGGGGATCTTCATCCATCCTGTTGTTGAATTCAGGTGGTTCTCCTATATGTATACTGCCGGAGTTACTGCGATAAGATACAACAGCCCGGTTTTTGTAAGGAAAGTTTTCACGATATAATCTTGCATATGGGTAACGATTCCACAATCCTTGCACAATTTTACACATTTGTACACTCGTTGCATCAAGATCGTACAATAAACAGTCGTGATTATTGTAGGCAGGCAGGGAGGCAAAGTCTCCAACAATAGTCTTGATCTCCATAGCCTTGAATGTCCGAGCTTGAAGTAGATTCTGACATCCAAGAAGAGGAGGATACCGTAAGAGATCACTCCGGGGAAGCATATATACATCTTTTAGGCTGCGCGTGGAAATACTGCACACACAAAGGGTTGCCAAGTGTTAGTTGCTCTTCCTCTGCATAATCTCCTCGTTAAACAGTAATTTAACTTCAACTCCGTAGGGTTTTAACTGTTTATACATATCTTCAATAACAGGAAGATAAGTGTTTTCCCAAACTTTATCTCTTCGAACGCAGGTACGCCCAATTCCTGTTGGTATTAAAACTCTCATAATTTGAGGAGAGTCCTTGATAAAGTTAAGTAAATCTTTCATACCATTCTTGAAGTAGACGAGACGATTAATGGATGTATCTTCGTTTAATCCGGTAAGCATGTTTCCATCTTTTGATTTTTCTATAATTCCCTGAGCTATGTTATTACTTTCTATAGGTAATCTAATACCATACTGAGTGGCTATAGCAACAATATACGGAAGATTTTCTCCTTTAGAGATATGAATTGTTTCTGGTACTGGCCGAACTTCAGGGATACATCTCCTGAGACTGTACAAGGGTCGGCGAACATTATAAGAGTCAGCATGAGGATATTTCTTGGCTAAGTCTAGGGCCATTCCTCGGGGAATACAGGATATACAGTTCACTCCGTACACAATACAGGTTTCATTATTACAAAATGAATCGTCGGTTAAATAACCCTGACAAGTTGTCAGAACAGTATCCATGGGGAATTTTCTTCCTCGTAAGGTAGTAGATACGATCCAGATAGTCGTAATAATATCCCTATTGTGAGGTCCGCGCTCTTATATTGGGGGAATGTAAAAGTTACCACTTATTTGAATATATTAATAAGGATTTTTGATACCCTAGAATATTATTATATATGACATTATAACTAATAGTATATTTCATTTTAAGATACAGATGCTTTTAAGTATATTTTAAATTAGATTAAATAAGAATTTTCTACTAAATTATATATATCTATCATTATGTATGGCAGCTATGAATAATGACAGTAATAGTATACTTCTAGTGAGATTGCCAAAGTGATGTATTTTTTCTAATGAGGTTAAGAAATAATGAAGGTAGTTTACTAAGTAATTATATAAGAGCAATATTTAATTATGAAACTTTATGGATTTTTTAATAGAGAAGTATTTAGAGGAAATTACTGTCGATTATAAATGGGGAAACTGTTAAATATGTAGCGATGTACGATACTTATTTTTAGGGATATATATACTTGCTTATCCTACTCTAATAGTTAGTGCTGCCCTCACACGATGGATCCTTTGTGTGCCAGGAAGTTTTACAGTATAGAAAGCCTTAAATGTGCAGGAGTTAGACTACAAACATTTGTGGATTGGCCTGTTAAGTGGTTAAACCCTATTGACTTAGTTGAAGATGGATTCTATTATCTCCGAAATAGTGATTACTGTTTGTGTGTATTTTGTTATTGTATAGTCGGTGCATGGATTGTTGGTGATACCCCCAGAAGACGTCATAAGATGATTAATCAAGACTGTGCCTTTATTAGAGGCAAGAGGAGTGACAATGTTTCTTTAGAGGTGTCTGAGATAGCTTTCCAGTATGGACTGGAATTTGTGTCCCTTAAAATAGAACTGGGAAATAAGAAAATAAGTGATAGTAGTAAGTATATATTCTTACGATGTATTCTTATGTCAGTCTTATATTCTCTGTACAAAACTTGCTTTAATAGGTACTTCTTCTTCTAAAGAATATTTTACATAACTACATTATATTTTAGGTGGTGCACCTCCCAAGGAAGATCTGAGATTGATAAAATTTAGGAATTCGCCAGTCCAGGAATGGTAACTTATAAACGTCGGCCTAGAGACATTTGATATGACATGGCCTGGAAGCGTCAAGCAAACTTCTCACGAGCTGGCAGAAGCTGGTTTTTTTTTTTATTGTGGTATGAAGTGTTTAACTATTTTAAATTTAATAGAGTTATAAGTAAAGGAATAATGAATATTAGTTCAAAGATAGTAACGAGATGATGCTGGATTGTTTTATAGTTTTCAGGTATAAGTGACCACTGTCTGTTGCTATCACTGCGCCTGTGGAATACGAAACTGGAGACCAGAAGATGATCCTTGGACGTTACATGCGAGATGTAGTCCTGAATGTGCCTACATTATTCTTGCAAGGGGCAAGGAATTTGTTAAGAATGCTGGATTGACATTACCATTACCTATAAGACCTATAGACGATGATTTAATTAATATCCTAATGGAGGGTATGGATAAGTTCAAACATCTGATTCATCAAAAATTAATACCTGTTGAGAGTATAAGATATGCTTTAAGTGAGTACCTTAAGGAATCCAGAGATTTATTACCTTTTATTATACAAAGTAGATGTCTAGAAATAGATGTTGAGGTATATGCAAGAGGGTACAGATATTTATTTACGGGTACGGGACTTAATTTATGAAGCAGTTGATGATAAAGAGGAACAAGAAGTTACGCCTGAAGATCTGGGATTGAAAACTTTACCGGAGACTTGTAATAGCACTGTTGAAAACAAGGATTGTACAGAACAATCTTGGGAAGAAGATATTTTATGCAGAGTTTGTATGGATAAAAATATAAATATTGTAATACTACCATGTAAACATATGCTGATGTGCAGCGGTTAGTCTTTTATCTCTGAAATGCTGTCCAATTTGTAGAGGAAATATTTTATATATAATAAATCCAATTGCTTGATTGAACACTTGTATAGGATTTCTTGAATACCTGTATATGTTAAATGTTGTAATAAACTCGATGTCCTCTACTAAATAAGATTTCTTTATCCTTAATAGAATAATTTGCTTATTACATTGGGGACTAAAGCAAGTAATTAATTATGCAACTGAATAATGACATGTTGTAGTAAGTTTAACGGAAATATTGATTACAATGACTTAGAAAAGTTACCTTTGACTACTGAAGGTGTATGTTTAATAAAGCTGAGTTAAGAAAACAATGCCTTAAGATGCTATCTTGAGGTTATCTTGAGATGATTTCGGGGCTTTTTAGTGTCCCCGCGGCCCGGTCCTCGACCAGGCCTCCACCCCCAGGTAAGCAGCCCGTGACAGCTGACTGACACCCAGGTACCTATTTTACTGCTAGGTAACAGGGGCATCAGGGTGAAAGAAACTCTGCTGATTGTTTCTCGCCGGCGCATGGGATCGAACCCAGGACCACAGGATCACAAGTCCAGCGTGCTGTCCGCTCGGCCGACCGGCTCCCAACTGTAAGTAATGCTACTGTAAGTAATGATCTAGTGCACTGGCAAGTATCTTTAATTGTACGAAGATGTCTTAGAATGATTTATATTGACCTCGTTTTGAAAAAAATGGATAACTACTAAATGCTCTGTAGTAACTTATTGAGAATTAGTAATGTTACTGTTGTTGTTGTGCTAACGATGATCTACTTACTTACTAAAATGACAGAAACAACTAGATTACGAATTAGTACAAAGACTGAATAGAGAATATGTAGTGGACTGTAATGAACGAGTAAGAACATGTAGCGGAGGGATGGAGGAAAATTGTAAGAAAGGGTTGAAAGTTGGGCGGGGAAACATGCTGGGACGTGTAAAGGATTGAGAGAGATTGTAGGGGTTGGTACCAAGATGCGCGGAAAAACATGCTACAACATGTAAAGTAGAAAGCGTAGTGAGATGCGAGGTGAACATGCTGAGACGTGTAAAAGATTGATAGAGAGAGAGATTGTAAGGGTTGGTACCAAGATGCGCGGAAAACATGCTACAACATGTAAAGTAGAAAGAGTAGTGAGTTGGGTGGTGAACATGCTGGGACTTGTAATGGATGGAAGGAGTTGGGTATATTTACATATGAGTTATGTTAAAATAAGATAGGATGCATAGTAATAGTAGGTTAAGTCTTGTATAAAATGGAAAGAACTAGAGAATATGTAAGACTAAGTACTGGTCCGAACTTACAGAGAATATGCTATGAACGGGGAAAGAAAGCAAATTAACAGCTACATTTAAATTTATGAGACTTGGATGAGATGGAGAGATGGAGGAATGTGGGAGGGGGTAAAATATAATTACACAGGATGGGGTTAGGTGGTTACTCTGGTAAAGAGATAGGCTGGAGATGGACTTGATCTGATATATTTATATCTGATGATCAAAGGCAGAGGAAATGTAGCTTGCCTAATGTCCTGATTAATTTTACTACGTTAGAAATAAGGTGAACTTAAATCTCAGGTGATTTAGTTGGATAATAAAGAACTTGTACAAATGAGCTAAGCTGGGGAACAAGAGTTGAAACTCAGTAACTGAACTGGCTTTTATTTACTATGTCTGAAACAACTATGGTAAAAATTTCAGGAAAATTGACTGGTTATTACAAAGATACGAGAGAGAACTAAAGTGGGGGATGAGAGCTGGAGCTTGTTAACTGTTTTGATTTGATTTACTAACTTTGAAGTATGTCTGCTTTAAATTTTGGGAAAATTGGTCTGTTACTAAAGAACTTGTGCAAATGAACTAAGGTGGGGGAGAAGAGCTAGAGTTTGATAATTGATTGGATCCTATTTACTATGTCTGAAATGCAGAGGGTATAAATTTCAGGGAATTTGATAGGATATTACCGAAGACACGTGAGAGAGCTAAGGCGGAGGACAAGAGCTAGAGTTTTGGTTAATGTGTTAATTTTACTTACTCAGATAGAATTATGGCGGGTTTAAATTTCATGAAAATAATGGGTTAATAACGAAGATGTGCGAGGGAACTAAGGTGGAGGACAAGAGCTGGAGCTCGATAACTAAATTACTGTATTGAACTATGTTTGATATATGAATATCTAAAATTTTAGAGGGATTGGACTGTTAGTAAAGAAGATTACGGGGATAAACTAAGGCGGGGACAGGAGCTAGAACTTGCTTACTAACACGATTTATTTTACTACATACGAAATATGGCTGTTTAAAATTTTAGGGGGAATGGTTAGGTATTAACAAGGATATGAGAGGGAACTACGGCGGGAGACAGGAGCTGGAGCTTGATCACTAAATTACTGTATTTTAATACGTTTAAATAGCTGTGTTTTAAATCTCAAAGAAAATGATTGGATACTAAAGAAGATGTATTAGTAAATCTAAGGCGGGAACGTGAGCTAGACCCTGCTTACTGACTTTGTTTATTTGTGTAAAACTGACTAGTTTAATGAAAAGGAGAGGGACGGTCCAGATATTACGGAGACACAATGATAAGATAAGATAAGATTACGGAGGTGACTTGACCCAGGGCGTCTGGCTGGCGGTAGTAAAGTAAACACAGGTGACGCAGGGGTATGGAGGGGAGGGGGTGTGAGGTAGGAAGCAGGAGATGCAGGGGGTGGGAGGGAAGGGGAAGGGGGATGGCAGGGTAATGATTCAGTTTTATAGACATGTATTAGTTTCCATGTAAGAATCCTACTTAAATGTATAAGGCCTAAATATCTGTTTATTCTTGGTATGATCTCTGAAAAATTTGAATTTCTCCCATAAGATCTCTTAAGGAACTTGTATGACATTATTTTCATCATAGGAACTTATAACAAACTTCTAAAATCTCAGAAATTACTCCCTCATAAGAAATCCTTAATTCCGAATCTGTGACTGCCCAAATTCACCTGAAAACCCTGACTATCCACACGGGAATTTTGAATTTCTCCCATAAGAACTTTACCAAACTCGTATGAACTTATTTTCATCATAAGAACTTTTAACAAACTTCTAAAATCTCAGAAATTATTTTTCTCATAAGAATTCCTTAATTCCGAATCTGTGACTGCCCAAATTCACCTGAAAACCCTGACTATCCACACAGGAATTTCCAAGAAAATAAAATTTCCCGTGTGGATAGTCATCCCTACTACTGCTGGCGCGTGGGCGGAGTAGTCCGTTCCCAGCAAACAATTTTAGGTTGCCACAACATATCTGGAAAGTATTTGAAAGTATTGGAAACGTTTGTTTTATCGTATCAGATACGATATTGTGTGTGGACTTAAATAGGTTTCCAAAACTTATAAAAAAGACATATGTATCTAACACTAATTTGAGATGTTGTGGCAACTTTACACTCCTAACATGAGTCATTCATAATCCATTCATACACCAATATGAATCTCTTATGAAAGGTTTGAGCCAATAATCTGAACCCTTTTCACATCTTTGTGTTTAAAGTTAAATTTCTTGAAATTAAATTATATTTTAAATTATATTATTTTTATTATATTTTATATTATATTATTATTTTCAATTTAAATATTAAAACCAATTGAAGGGTAAAAAAAATCTAATAATTTATATTTCTTTTATTATTTACTAACAAATATAATTATTTACTAACGGAGAGAGGGGAGGCTGTACGGCGGAGAGTGGCGGCTGTGGCGGACAGTGGCGGCGGCGGGCGGACAGTGGCGGCGGGCGGACAGTGGCGGCGGTGGCGGATAGTGGCGGCGGGCGGACAGTGGCGGCGGTGGCGGATAGTGGCGGCGGCGGACAGTGGCGGCGGTGGCGGATAGTGGCGGCTGTGGCGGATAGTGGCGGCGGGCGGACCGTGGCGGCTTTGGCGGCGGTGGTGGACAGTGGCGGCGGCGGTGGTGGACAGAGGCGGCGGGCGGACAGTGGCGGCGGCGGGCGGACAGTGGCGGCGGCGGGCGGACAGTGGTGGCGGTGGGCGGACAGTGGTGGCGGCGGGCGGACAGTGGAGGCGGCGGGCGGACAGTGGTGGCGGCGGGCGGACAGTGGTGGCGGTGGCAGACAGTGGTGGCGGTGGCAGACAGTGGTGGCGGTGGCGGACAGTGGTGGCGGTGGCGGATAGTGGAAGCGGGCGGACAATGGCGGCAGGCGGACAGTGGCGGCGGTGGCGGATAGTGGCGGCGGGCGGACAGTGGCGTCGGGCGGACAGTGGCGGCGGTGGCGGATAGTGGCGGCGGGCGGACAGTGGCGGCGGGCGGACAGTGGCGGCGGTGGCGGATAGTGGCGGCGGGCGGACAGTGGCGGCGGGCGGACAGTGGTGGCTGTGGCGGCGGGCGGACCGTGGCGGCTTTGGCGGCGGGCGGACAGTGGCGGCGGCGGGCGGACAGTGGCGGCGGCGGGCGGACAGTGGCGGCGGCGGGCGAACAGTGGCGGCGGCGGGCGGACAGTGGTGGCGGCGGGCGGACAGTGGAGGCGGCGGGCGGACAGTGGAGGCGGCGGGCGGACAGTGGAGGCGGCGGGCGGACAGTGGAGGCGGCGGGCGGACAGTGGTGGCGGCGGGCGGACAGTGGTGGCGGCGGGCGGACAGTGGTGGCGGCGGGCGGACAGTGGTGGCGGCGGGCGGACAGTGGTGGCGGTGGCAGACAGTGGTGGCGGTGGCAGACAGTGGCGGACAGTGGCGGCGGTGGCGGACAGTGACGGCGGTGGCGGACAGTGGCGGCGGTGGCGGACAGTGGCGGCGGTGGCGGACAATGGCGGCGGTGGCGGACACTGGCGGCTGTGGCGGGTGGTGGCGGGTGGCGGCGTCTGTGATGAGTGGTGGCGGCTGGCGGTGGTGGGTGGTGGCGGCGGCGGTGGTGGTGGGTGGTGGTGGCGGCGGTGGTGGTGGGTGGTGGTGGCGGCGGCGGCTGGTGGTGGTGGGTGGTGGTGGTGGGTGGTGGTGGTGGGTGGTGGCGGTGGTGGGTGGCGGTGGCTGGTGGCGGCTGGTGGTGGGTGGTGGCGGCGGGTGGTGAGTGGCGGTGGCGGTGGCTGGTGGCGGGTGGCGGGTGGTGGCGGGTGGCGGCTGGTGGTGGGTGGTGGCGGCTGGTGGTGGGTGGTGGCGGCGGGTGGTGAGTGGCGGTGGTGGGTGGCGGTGGCTGGTGGCGGGTGGCGGCTGGTGGCGGGTGGTGGCGGGTGGCGGCTGGTGGTGGGTGGCGGGTGGCGGCGGGTGGCGGCGGGTGGCGGCTGGTGGTGGGTGGTGGCGGGTGGCGGCTGGTGGTGGGTGGTGGCGGGTGGCGGCTGGTGGTGGGTGGTGGCGGCTGGTGGTGGGTGGTGGCGGGTGGCGGCTGGTGGCGGGCGGCGGGTGGCGGCGGGTGGCGGCGGGTGGCGGCTGGTGGCGGGTGGCGGCTGGTGGTGGGTGGCGGCGGGTGGCGGCTGGTGGTGGGTGGTGGCGGCGGGTGGTGAGTGGCGGTGGTGGGTGGCGGTGGCTGGTGGCGGGTGGCGGCTGGTGGTGGGTGGTGGCGGGTGGCGGCTGGTGGTGGGTGGTGGCGGGTAGCGGCTGGTGGCGGGTGGCGGCGGGTGGTGGGTGGCGGGTGGCGGCGGGTGGCGGCTGGTGGCGGGTGGCGGCTGGTGGTGGGTGGCGGCGGGTGGCGGCTGGTGGTGGGTGGTGGCGGCGGGTGGTGAGTGGCGGTGGTGGGTGGCGGTGGCTGGTGGCGGGTGGCGGCTGGTGGCGGCTGGTGGCGGGTGGTGGCGGCTGGTGGTGGGTGGTGGCGGGTGGCGGCTGGTGGTGGGGGCGGGTGGCGGCGGGTGGTGGGTGGTGGCGGCGGGTGGTGAGTGGCGGTAGTGGGTGGCGGTGGCTGGTGGCGGCTGGTGGTGGGTGGTGGCGGGTGGCGGCTGGTGGTGGGTGGTGGCGGCTGGTGGTGGGTGGTGGCGGGTGGCGGCTGGTGGTGGGTGGTGGCGGGTGGCGGCTGGTGGTGGGTGGTGGCGGGTGGCGGCTGGTGGTGGGTGGCGGCTGGTGGTGGGTGGTGGTGGGTGGTGGCGGGTGGCGGCTGGTGGTGGGTGGTGGCGGGTGGCGGCTGGTGGTGGGTGGCGGCTGGTGGTGGGTGGCGGCGGGTGGCGGCTGGTGGTGGGTGGCGGGTGGCGGCGGGTGGCGGCTGGTGGTGGGTGGTGGCGGGTGGCGGCTTGTGGTGGGTGGTGGCGGGTGGCGGCTGGTGGCGGGTGGCGGCTGGTGGTGGGTGGCGGCGGGTGGCGGCTGGTGGTGGGTGGCGGCTGGTGGTGGGTGGTGGCGGGTGGCGGCTGGTGGTGGGTGGCGGCTGGTGGTGGGTGGTGGCGGGTGGCGGCTGGTGGCGGCTGGTGGTGGGTGGTGGCGGGTGGCGGCTGGTGGTGGGCGGCGGGTGGCGGCTGGTGGTGGGCGGCGGCTGGTGGCGGCCAGCTGGGACACACCCTTCACCACTGAAGGTCTGAGAACAACTAACCATATGTCTCTCTCACCCACCAGCCCAGTGTTGCCAGCTCGCGCTCTCAAAATGTTTCCTTCAAAGATTGTATATTATCTTTGAACAACAAGTTTGATTATCAAGGAAATAATGCATATATTATTGTCACATTAATACTGTGCAATATCTTATTACATTCCTGCTAAATAATTATAATTTGAAACAGGACAAAAAATCCCACATATATATAAAAACCAACATTAGAGATCACGAGGCCTAGGCCTCGCCTGTGACCACACATCCTGCCTCCCTGGCCTGCTACCCTCTCACACCTCACACTCTTAACTCTCTCATAATCACTCTCACTCTCTTACTCTGTCACTCTTACTCTCTGTCACTCTTACTCTGTCACTCTTACTCTGTCACTCTTACTCTCTGTCACTCTTACTCTCTGTCACTCTTACTCTCTGTCACTCTTACTCTGTCACTCTTACTCTCTGTCACTCTTACTCTCTGTCACTCTTACTCTCTGTCACTCTTACTCTCTGTCACTCTTACTCTCTGTCACTCTTACTCTCTGTCACTCTTACTCTGTCACTCTTACTCTCTGTCACTCTTACTCTCTGTCACTCTTACTCTCTGTCACTCTTACTCTCTGTCACTCTTACTCTGTCACTCTTACTCTCTGTCACTCTTACTCTCTGTCACTCTTACTCTCTGTCACTCTTATTCTCTGTCACTCTTACTCTCTGTCATTCTTACTCACTCTCAGTCACCCTTACCCATTCATACTCACTCTCTCTTACTCTCATACTCTTACTCTCAATTACTCCTACTCTCAATTACTCTTACTCTCAATCACTCTTACTCCCAATCACTCCTACTCCCAATCACTCCTACTCTCAATCACTCCTACTCTCATTCTTACTCTTACTCCTACTCCCAATCACTAGCTTACTCTCAATCACTCTTATTCTCATTCTTACTCTTACTCTTACTCTTACTCCCAATCACTCTTACTCCCAATCACTCTTACTCTCAATCACTCTTACTCTCAATCACTCTTACTCTCATTCTTACTCTTACTCACTCTTACTCTCAATCACTCTTATTCTCATTCTTACTCCTACTCCCAATCACTCTTACTCTCAATCACTCTTACTCCCAATCACTCTTACTCTCAATCACTCTTACTCTCAATCACTCTTACTCTCAATCACTCTTACTCTCATTCTTACTCTTACTCACTCTTACTCTCAATCACTCTTATTCTCATTCTTACTCCTACTCCCAATCACTCTTACTCCCAATCACTCTTACTCTCAATCACTCTTACTCCCAATCACTCTTACTCTCAATCACTCTTACTCTCAATCACTTTTACTCTCAATCACTCTTACTCTCAATCACTCTTACTCTCACTAACTCTCAATCACTCTTACTCTCACTCTAACTCTCAATCACTCTTACGCACTATTACTCACTCTTTCTCTCAGTCATCCTTACTCACTCTCATACTCACTCTTACTCTGTCACTCTTACTCTCTGTCACTCTTACTCTCTGTCACTCTTACTCTCTGTCACTCTTACTCTCTGTCACTCTTACTCTCTGTCACTCTTACTCTCTGTCACTCTTACTCTCTGTCACTCTTACTCTGTCATTCTTACTCTGTCACTCTTACTCTCAGTCACCCTTACCCATTCATACTCACTCTCTCACTCTTACTCTCATACTCTTACTCTCAATTACTCTTACTCTCAATCACTCTTACTCCCAATCACTCCTACTCCCAATCACTCCTACTCTCAATCACTCCTACTCTCATTCTTACTCTTACTCTTACTCCCAATCACTCGTACTCTCAATCACTCTTATTCTCATTCTTACTCTTACTCTCACTCTTACTCCCAATCACTCTTACTCTCAATCCCTCTTACTCTCAATCACTCATACTCTCAATCACTCTTAGTCTCATTCTTACTCTTACTCACTCTTATTCTCAATCACTCTTATTCTCATTCTTACTCCTACTCTCACTCTAATTCCTACTCCCAATCACTCTTACTCCCAATCACTCTTACTCCCAATCACTCTTACTCTCAATCACTCTTACTCTCAATCACTCTTACTCTCAATCACTCTTACTCTCACTAACTCTCAATCACTCTTACGCTAACTCTCAATCACTCTTACTCTCATACTCACCCTTACTCTCAATCACTTTACTCTCACTCTTACTCATTCTGTCACCCTTACTCTCACTCTTACTCACTCTGTCACTCTTACTCACTCTCAGTCACTCTTACTTATACTCACTCTTACTCACACTTACACACTCTCTGGCACTCTCACTCACCTTCAGTCACTCTTACTCACTCTTACCCACTCTCGCTCACTCTTACTCACTCTAGTTAATAAGAACACGCCAATATAAGACAACAAAACGTTTTCAGATTCTTTCTCACCACTTTCCCGCAACTTTTATAATTTATATAAATTATCTTAGGGAATAATACATAAATTATATATTTAAACATGATATTAGTGTTTAGTGGAATGCATAAGGAGTCAAATTGTGTTAAAAAGAGCGATTTTTACAAAATTTGGAAAACTACTTTTTTCTGTTCATATTATAACTAAATGGATTTTAAAGGTTTCACTCAGCCAATATATATCATTCACAATTTATTAATGAATTTTACAAAAAAACACCATAAATTTTATATTTAAACATGTAAAAACTATTTGTTTTACATTTGGAAGAAAATAATTGTAGAAAAACTATTTATAATTAAACCTTTGTGTTTGGATTTTTTGAGTAAAAGTTTCTCAAAGGCTCTCCTGCACCATTCTCAATGCAAATCATTCCCACACCTATGTGAAGAGATAGGCGAACGTTGTGTAGATGATTTGTGTTTGCTGGGTTATGAGCCGCCATAGAGTCAGGACACGCTCGATTTGAGCTCCGGATCTAGAGAGCCCTTACCAGTACATTTAAGCTTTGCTTCGATTCTGCAGACAGTCTGAGAGGCCATACAACTTCCGTGGAGTGCCCTAGAAGCAAGGACGAGCCGAATTAGAGAGCCAAGAGCTCTATCAAGAGTCTGCAGCAGAGGGAACGTTGGGCTGATGACATCCGGGTACGGGATGCCCAGAGGACCAGTATTCCACATCATGCGAAAAGCTACGGCCGGGCCAAATCTACTGGCAGTGAGGCGAGGGGAAGCTGTGTTGGACTGTGAGGTGTCGGCAGTGACAGTGAGAGTGGACGGAGGAGGACAACAGAGGTACCTGTCTACAGTACCCCAGAGAATAGGAGGAGGAGGAAGGCAGTACCTGTTTTGAGTCAGCACGGCGAGGACACGTTACCACGAGGAAGACAGAGGAACCTGTGTGTGTGGGAACTGTTCATCAGGAGATCAGAAGCCAGGACCAAGGTAACCTCAACATCCCTCAACAGAGGACAAGGCAGCTTCGTGGTTGGAATGATATAAGGTAGATAATTGTCCCTCCCTTTACCCCTTTTGATATAGGCGAGCTAGGGTATTTTATATGTTGTGAACATTTCTACTCATCATTTTATTGTCTAAGTGACAGAATATTAGGCTAGGAGCCAAGAGCTCATGTAGGCTTGATGGCGGTGGATCATAAATATATTGATGCCGGTAATGTTAGTGATCCTGGAGGTGGTAGCTTGTGTGCAAGGAGCCAGCAACGAACTCTGAAACGCCCAGCTGATCGCCTTGCTAGAGGCAGGGGGGGAGGGAGAGTCACGACGTTCTGACAATTGGAACTGTCAGCTAATCGTGCTGCCAGAGGCGCGAGGTGTGTGCCCGAGCTCGAGGTGTAGGACCCAGTCAGCTGATTGTGTTGCCAGAGGCGTATCAAGAAGAGGTTGCCACCAGCGGATGATTCCACTTATGACCAATTTAGTTATGCAATTTATATGTTTATATATGCCTTTTCTTCAGTAAACTTTTAAACTAAGTGATGCGTTTAAGTGAGCCTCCATTCTCTAGGGCTATATGTGTTCAGTGGGAGAAAAGAATTGGCAAAATGATCAGGGAAAGAGAAGGGCCTCAAACTAACAATTCACTTAGGATATATTACACTAACAGTAGAAGTCTAAGAAATAAAATTAATGAATTAAATGCTCTTGTCTGCACAGAAAAAATAGATATTATTGCACTTACCGAAACGTGGATGAACGTAGAAAATAGAGAACTATTAGCTGAATATCAGATAAATGGATTTAAACTATTCCACACAGATAGATATATTAGACGAGGAGGGCGAGTAGCCATATATGTTAGGGACAATTTGAAATGTAGTCTCAAAGAGGGAATCAAAACTGAGCCACACACAGAAACTATTTGGATAGAATTAAACGAAAAAGCAAATAATATTATAATAGGAGTTATATATAGGCCACCAAATTTAGACAGAATGGAAGCAAAGCATCTATGGAATGAAATATCTAGATGCATCTAGATCTAACAGTATTTATGTCATGGGTGACTTTAATTTTAGTGGAATAAACTGGGTGAACAAAACAGGGAATAGTGAAGCAGAAGATTTTCTAGAATTAATTGACGATTGCTTTCTTACGCAACACATTAAGGAACCAACACGGGAAAATAATATTTTAGATTTAGTGTTAACTAACAGGGAAACACAAATTAATGACATCGAAATAGGGAGTGAGCTAGGGAACAGAGATCACAAAGTAATCAGATTTAGCATAGAATGGAATAGACCTGTAGGAGAAAATTCTGTTAAAGTGCCAGATTTTCGAAAAGCTGATTTTAATAGCCTAAGAAATTTTTGGGGTCAAATAGATTGGAAACACTTGGGTATGGGGTGTGGGCCGGTCTTAGAGCGAGACATGAACCCAGCGATAGGTGACGTAAAAGGGGATTTCGATGTGGATTTAATATATAACTTATTTAAGAATATTCTAAACAAAGCACAGGAACGTAGTATACCATACAAATTGAATAGGTCGAATACTAATGACCCAAAGTGGATAACAAATAATTTAAAGAACCTTATAGGTAAAAAGAGAGCTTGGTACAAAAGGATTAAAAATGGGGAGGTCACTTTAGAACAGGAATTCATACAACTGGTTAGAAATGTTAAAAAAGAGATTAGGAAAGCAAAAAGAAACTATGAAGTTCGCATAGCAGAGCAAGCAAAGTCAAATCCTAAAGGTTTTTTTCAGTTATATTGAACTAAGACTAGGGAAAGGATAGGTCCATTAAAATCTGTGACAGGTCAAATAACGGATAATGACAAGGAGATGAGTAGTATTTTTAACAAATATTTTATATCTGTATTTACTAAAGAAGAACTTAACAATATACCTTCAGCTGAACAAGTCTATGTGGGTGGGGATGAGGACAGGTTGACTCGTTTAGCAGTTACCAGGGAGGATGTAATTAAACAATTAGAAAAACTAAAACCAAACAAACCCCCAGGGCCGGATGAAGTGTTTGCCAGGGTGCTTAAAGAATGCAAAGAGGAGCTTTCCGAGCCACTGACTACCATATTTAATAAATCAATAGAGTCAGGCAGAGTGCCAGAGTCATGGAAGGTAGCTAATGTGGTACCAATTTTTAAGAAAGGAGATAGATCACTTGCGTCAAACTATCGGCCAATTAGCCTAACGTCTATTGTGGGAAAGTTACTTGAATCAATAATTGCAAATACAATTCGTCTCCATCTTGAAAAACATAAATTTATAAATGAGTCGCAACATGGTTTTACAAATGGCCGTTCATGTTTAACAAATTTGCTAACTTTTTATTCCAGCATAGTTGAGGCAGTTGATAGTGGTAAGGATTGTGATGTTGTGTACCTTGACTTTAGCAAAGCTTTTGATACAGTGCCACATGAAAGACTAATTAAAAAAATAGAAGCTCATGGTATTGGGGGTGCTATATTAACTTGGATTAGGGCATGGCTATTCCAAAGGAAACAGAGAGTTAGTATAAATGGGGTTAAGTCAGAGTGGGATAATGTTGTTAGTGGAGTACCTCAGGGCTCTGTCCTGGGACCTCTGTTGTTTATAATATATATAAATGATTTAGATTCAGGTTTGAGTAGCAACATTTGCAAATTTACCGATGATACGAAAGTCGGTAGGGAAATTAATTCGGAGGAGGACTCACTATCACTTCAAGTTGATCTAGATAGGGTTTTGAAATGGTTAAAGGATTGGCAAATGCAGTTTAATGCTGATAAATGTAAAGTTCTGAGGCTAGGTAATGATGATAGAGTTACAAGATACGAGCTAGATGGTGTTGAGATTGCGAAGTCGGATTGCGAAAGGGATCTGGGAGTTATGATTAGTAAAAATTTAAAACAAAAGGATCAATGCATGAATGTTCGTAATAAGGCGAATAGGACACTGGGATTTATTAATCGAAGCGTTAGTAACAAGACACCTGGTGTGGTTATTAAGCTATATCTTGCTCTGGTTAGGCCCCATTTAGATTATGCAGTTCAGTTTTGGTCGCCGTATTATAGAATGGATATAAATTCACTCGAACGTGTCCAACGTAGGATGACTAAGTTAATTCCCCAAATTAGAAATCTTTCATATGAAGAAAGATTAACAAAGCTTAAGTTGCATTCACTGGAAAGGCGAAGAGTTAGGGGTGACATGATAGAGGTTTACAAGTGGATGAATGGACATAACAGGGGGGGATATTAATAGGGTATTAAAAATATCAACACAAGACAGAACACGAAACAATGGGTATAAATTGGATAAGTTTAGATTTAGGAAAGACTTGGGTAAATACTGGTTCAGTAACAGGGTTGTTGATTTGTGGAACCAATTGCCGCGTAACGTGGTGGAGGTGGTGTCCCTCGATTGTTTCAAGCGCGGGTTGGACAAGTATATGAGTGGGATTGGGTGGTTATAGAATAGGAGCTGCCTCGTATGGGCCAATAGGCCTTTTACAGTTACCTTTGTTCTTATGTTCTTATATATATATATTTATGAGACCATTAGTGACACCTTGTACTGCACGTCTTATTGCATCCTTGATTAAGATAACCAATAAGACCACTGACGTGTTGCTGGGACACGAGTCTAAACACCCAGCTGGCGACCTGAGAGCAGACCAGATATCAAAGAGAGAGAGAGAACCCCCCAGTGTCAGGATGGGCAGGTTCAGGTGAGTTATAGGAGGCTTGAACCTCCCCACTCGCTAGGGGTGTATAAGGCCAGCCCTTGGCCGACTGGGGGAGCCCCGGGGCAGACAGTGGCCCCAGGAACTGAGGGGCTAAGACACGTAGGAGCAACCCCAATCACAGGTTGGAAGGGGGTGAACCCTGACAGTGTACAGTATATATATGTATATGTATATGTATTTTACATAAATATTTGATGACGTGGCAATCATCCCATTTTCTATGAACCTCCAGAAAATCCATTCTCTGAGATAAAGTTAGTAAACTAGTAAAGTTATTATGTTCCTAACATAAATGTTTCTGCTAGGAATGTCAGGTGTTAGTAATTTAGTTTCGAAATTTTCGACATGAGTCGTGTATAAACCGTTTTTCATTTAATAACAGAGGGTCTGGCGGGTGCATGGACGAAATTTTGGCCTTTTTTTATGAGCACGGGCTGTTGTCTTACGTAAGGAATTTATGTACTATCTCGAGAGGAAAGCTTTTGTATCAGAACTTACTTTGATAGATAAAAAATTACCTCTAAGATAATAACCAGAGTAACACAGTGACCGGAGAGAGAAAGACAGGTCAGAACGGAGAAAGCTCACAAACAAAGTGCCTAACGTTCAGTGTTTAAATTAACCCATTTTAATACATGTCATTGATTTGACAGAGGACATTGATGTCCATATTTTCAGACTCTGCAAAGTTATTGGGTTGCATTAAGTCAGAAGAAATCTGTAAGAGAATGGAAGTGATTTTTTACAAACTTCAGAGATAATAATTGTTTATCATGTATGGGGGACAGACAGCCAGTGTATATATACATGATAGGATTATATCGAGGTCCCACCCATCCCGTGATGAACAACTGACCATTTCCAGGATGCAACCCCACAAAAACTGACTAACTCCTTACTGCTACTTCCTTACTGCTAAGTGAACAGAGTCATCTGTGATAGAAAACATGCTCAACTATTTCTGCCCTGCCTTTGATACGAACCCGGAATTCCAGATTGAGAGTCTGGCAAGAACCGCGCTTACCACCAACACCCGCCATTGAAAGATAAAATTAAACTTAACCCTAAAAGATGCAAAATCATGAAAATTTGATTGGAACAAGAGTCAAAATACGTCAGAAACTGTAAGAGATGAACAGCAGGAAACTTACCACTACAGATTGATAGATCTGAGGATGAACATAACCAGCTCAATTACCGAAGGCACACAGCAGCCCAGTAAAGTCTGCTGCATATATAAAACTTGCATATATTTGCTTAGCGTTCAGAACCCTAGATAGAGATGCATTCAGATATATGTAACAAAACTGCTCAATTCACAACTGGAACCAATTCCCTAATTGGTGAAACGCAAGATATAACCATAAAAAGTCTAGGAATGAAACTAGTTCAGGGTTTATAAGGAATGAACGAGGGTGCAGTACTCTGAACCTCAGTACACTAGACGATATGAGAAGGGAACAGATTTAGTAGAAAAAGAATCACTAATCAAAATGAATAATAAATAAACTGGGGAACATTGGTGGAGACTTGGATGCTGATTGAACCACACAGACGTCATGAAGTATTCTTTCAGAATTATGGCTGCAAATCCAATGACAAGTAATTTGAACAGCAACATTTATGTTCAGATTATATGGTAAGTTCCATCGAGGAAGAGAGTCATTCAATTAACACACACACACACACCCACAGGTAGGTGTAGGGAGCAGGAGACCTGATACAAGGTATCAATGGGGAGATGAAATTCTTCAAGAGTTAGAGAGAGAGAAATACTTGGGAGTTGACATCACGCCAGACCTGTCCTCTGAAGCCCATATCAAGAGAATAACATCAACGGCATATGCCAGGTTGGCCAACATAAGAACGGCATTTAGAAACTTGTGTAAGGAATCATTCAGAACTTCGTATACCACATATGTCAGACCAATCCTGGAGTATGCAGCTCCAGCATGGATTCCATATCTAGTCAAGCATAAGACTGAACTAGAAAAGGTAAAGGTTTGACACCAGAGTAGTACCCGAGCTGAGAGGTATGAGCTACGAGGAGAGACTACGGGAATTAAACTTCTCGTCGTTGGAAGACAGAAGAGTTAGAGGGACATGATCACCACATACAAGATTCTCAGAGGAATTGATAAGGTAGATAAAGATATACTATTTACCACAAGGGGCACACACACACACTAGGAGACACAGGTGGAAACTGAGTGCCCAAATGAGCCACAGAGATATTAGAAAGAACTTTTTCAGTGTCAGAGTATTTAACAGATGAAATGCATTAGGCAGTGATGTTATGGAGGCTGACTCCATTCACAATTTCAAATGTAGATATGATAGAGTCCAGTAGGCTCAGGAATCTGTACACCAGTTGATTGACAGTTGAGAGGCGTGACCAAAGAGCCAGAGCTCAACCCCCGCAAGCACAAATAGGTGATTACACACACACACACACACATTGTGTTGTGACCATCGTGTTGGGTGGACGTGGGTTGGGAGCTCCTGGTTCACTAGTGGAGTGGGAGGGGTAATCAGGCGACTTCGAAGTAGAAAAGTGTATACAAGTGAATGAAAAAAGTTGGGTTTTGTCTAAAGCCATAAGGTAGTGAAGAAAAAACAGTATAAGTAGCTTAATTGAAAATAGTTGTTGAAGTACTGTGGCAGTGTGCAGAGTGGAACAGACCTCACCAACCTCTGACCGTGACCTCACCCCCGGCAGCAACCCTACCAACACCACGTGGGGAGACGCTTGGAGATTCACTCACCTCTTGTGTTAGCAGGACAGTAAGGTACTTGGAACCCCTGTGGGTAAGGTTGTAGTATAGCAATGACTAGGTCAGGAAGAGCGTCTATGTCCAGCAGTATTATGATTGAAGAAAAGGATAGGTTTGTGGAGAAGATGATTGGGAAATTTGTAGAGAAGAGGGATGTTTGGATAGATGATCTAATCCAGGGGATTAAAAGTGAAGTCTTTAATAAGATACAGGACGAGGTTCAAAGACTCAAACAGGAGTTTATGGATTGTATTCAAGAGGAAATCAGGAAGAACAGGGTAGAATGTAAAGGAGAAATAACTAGGCTTACAAATGAAATTTGGCAGGAATAAGGGAAGCTTGGCAGGGGAAGGGGGAGTAGTAGTGCAACCTGTGTAGTGCAAGGCCCAAACTTCCACACGTATCAATTTATGTCTCACAGTATCCGTCCATCGCCGTAGACAGCAGAATAGTCGTGATTTGTTCCATTATAATGAAAATTGTAGTTTTCAGGTCCCTCATGGGTTGTGAAATTTACCTACTATTGTCCATGCTCTTAGAATATTACAGATCAGCTATATCCTATTGAAGGCGCGTAGTTTTGCTTTATGAAATATTTGTTGTTTGTTGTTCTTAGTAAATTGTAATAATCACTATAAATTATTACATAGAAAAACAGTGCTTCACCAATCGACATTATATACACTAGTTTCTGCTTTTAAAATCTTTAAAGAATGTATTGTAGGAACGTCAACAGAAAACTATGTTACGTTGTAATGTCTATGGGGTAAACTACCGCAAACAGGATAAAATAGTGTCTCCTTTTTTTTTTTTTTTTTTTTTTTTTTGAGATATATACAAGAGTTGTTACATTCTTGTACAGCCACTAGTACGCGTAGCGTTTCGGGCAGGTCCCTGGAATGCGATCCCCGCCGCGAAGAATCGTTGTTACAACCAAGTACATGTTTTACTGTTGCGTTAAACAGAGGCTACAGTTAAGGATTTGCGCCCAGTAAATCCTCCCCGGCCAGGATACGAACCCATGACAAAGCGCTCGCGGAACGCCAGGCGAGTGTCTTACCACTGCACCACAGGGACTGTCTTCTACCTACTGTATGATTAGTATAGGGTCCACTACCACCTGTTAGGTGGGTAAAGGGTCCATACCACTTGTAGGATGGGTCTGGGCCCAATAACTACCAATAGGATAGGTATGGGGTCCACTACCGCCTACGGATGGGTATATGATCCATTACCACACACAGGATGTGTATGGCGTCCACTACCGCCTGCAGGATGAGTATGGGGGTCCATTACCGCCTACAAGATCGGTATGGGGGTCCACTAGTACCCACAAGATGGGTATGGGGTCCACTACCACACACAGGAAGGGTATCCGGTCTAATACCACCCACAGGATGGGAATGGGGTCTGTCATGTTCACAGAAAATGGTACCATCCGTTTTCTATGTGTGGCGGAGCAGACGCCAGAGAAGGTAAACAAGAGCACACAGGACGCCCGCCAAGCTTGGTAGCTACTAGTCATGTATCAGTTTAACTATTAAAGTCAGTAACCAAGCGATGGCTTTATATCAACCCCACAACCAAGACTTCCTCAGTAACACACAAACACCACATTGGCGACGAGGATGAACTGGGAGCGCAGGTATTTTGTTCAACTTCAAACAAGGAAGGAGCATGCTGTCTCGCCCAGAGGAGGAAGGAGAAGTCGTGCTGTGAGCACCATACCCATGCTGTGTGCTAACCAATGCTTTGTGCTAAACGATGCTATGTGCCAACCAATGCTATGTGCTACCCCAAGCTATGTGCTGACTGAAGAAGCTGTGTTCTAAGGAATCTGAGGAATCTGCCGACGCCGTGTACGAAACGACGCTTTGATGTGTACAAAATCTGATGTTTTGGTTACGAAACAACGCTTCGTGCTACAAAATTCTTCACACTGAACTGACTGCTGTACCGACTGCTGTACCAACTGCTGTACCAACTGTTGTACCAACTGCTGCACCAACTGCTGTACCAACTGCTGTGCCAACTGCTGTGCTGCTGTGAGCAGGAACAACAAATGTACACAAGGGCTAGGTAAGAAGTCAGTTGCTGCTATATTGTGCACTGTTGTGAACTTTTGCATTAAAATGCTTGTGTGCTTTGCAAAATTAAAGTAATTACAGTGAATTCTTGACTAACATATACAGTGCAGTAAGTGTTTAATATTCTGAGGAACATTTAAGTGATAAGTTTACTTATATTCAGTAAAAATTGCAAATATACCTCAGTTTCCTGCATTTGATCCTGACTGTGATCAGACAAACCTGTCACAGAGGTGGGTCAAATGGCTTAAAAGGTTTGAAAATTTGTTGATAGTTTCTGACATCAAAAGTGCTGAAAGAAAGCGTGCCTTTCTACTTCATTATGCAGGTGATAGAGTTTGTGACATCTTTGACACACTGAAAGACACTGGTGGTGCCAAAGATTATGACATTGCCAAAGCCAAACTAACAGAGCATTTCAAACCAAGGCAAAATACTGCAATGGAAATTATGCATTTCAGGAGAGCCAGACAACTCTAATGAAACCGTTGATCAATACCACACACGTCTGCAGGGTTTAGCAGCCCATTGAGAGTTTGCTGATGTTGACAAAGAAGTCAAACAGCAAATAATTGAAACATGCACATCTACACGTCTTCGTCGAAGAGCTCTAGAACTTGTTGATGATGACAGTTCTCTTACCAAGATACTGGATATGGCTCGTCGAATGGAAGATGCTGCACGTGATGCTCGTGTCATGGAGTGCAGTGCCAACAACGGTTCTACCACTGTTACTAACAGTGATGAGGTATGTAAGGTTCAGGGAGGACATCGTAATCAAAGAAGATATCATGGCAAACCTAACAGTAAATTTAGCCGAGAACCACATCACAACTGGGGTCAAGGAACAAGACTCAAGCAGTCACAACGATTCACATCAGAGGGTGTCAACAATAAATGTTACAATTGTGGAGGAGACTACCCACACCAAGATAATGTTTGTCCTGCTCAAGGTAAGAAGTGCTATGAGTGTAGAAAACTAGGTCATTTTGGTGCTATGTGTCGTTCTGCACTAAAGAAACCACAGTCAATGAATAAAAGCACTGTACGAGGATCAGGTCATAGGGGTCGAGGTGGTAAACACAATATTGCACCTCATATCCAGAATGTTAATAATATACAAGACAACATTTCATTACAACCAGTCTCAGATGACAGTGAATGTGATTATACTTATGGAGTACAAGCAATCACAGAATGGAATGATCTTCCAAACAACCCAGAGACATGTGTATACATTGCTGGTATTTGTCTCAAAGTTCTCATTGACACTGGATCAAACATTGATACCATTGCTGAGTGCCACTATGAGAAATTTAAAAAACAGTTCCCAAAGCTTGAGAACTATAATGGCAAAGCCACTGCGTATGCTTCAAAGGTAGCCTTGCCAGTGATTGGAACTTTCACTGCAGAGATTAAGTCAAAGAATGCAATGCTCACTACTACATTCCATGTTGTTAGGAATGCAAAGGAGTCTTTACTCAGTTACAAGACTTCAACCAAATTGGGGCTACTTCAGCTTTCTAATGCTGTAGCAGTGGAATCTGCAAACAATGTTGATGCTATTGTTGCTGAATTTTCTGATCGATTTAAATCCATAGGTTGTTATACTAATAGCAAAGTACATCTGCATATCAACCCAGATGTAATTCAAGTTGCCCAACCACATCGCCGACAACCATTCCATACTCGCAAGAAAGTCGATGCCGAACTAGATAGGCTGATGGAACTAGATGTCATTGAACCAGTAACTGGCCCAACACCATGGGTAAGCCCAATTGTCACTCCACCAAAGCCGAAGAATCCAGATGAGATACGCATTTGTGTGGACATGCGTGTTCCCAACAAGGCAATAATGCGTGAACGCCATCCTACACCCACTGTAGATGAAATGATCTACCGCTTGAATGGTGCAACTGTATTCAGCAAGTTAGATTTAAACAAGGGCTATCATCAGCTTGAACTTGATGATGAGAGTCGCTTCATCACAACGTTTACGACACATCGAGGTCTGTATAGGTACAAGCGCCTGAGTTTTGGTATCAACAGTGCTGCTGAGGTATTCCAGAACATCATCAGCCAGGTATTGCAAGATATACCTAATGCTGACAACATGTCTGATGACATCAATGTTTATGGCCGTACCCAAGCTGAACAAGACAAAGCTCTTCGTGCAACATTGCAACGCTTACGAGAAAAGAATTTGACGCTAAGCCGAGCAAAGTGTGATTTCAATCAACATAAAATTGAATTCTTTGGACATGTACTTAGTGACAAAGGTTTGTCTCCAGATCCTAAGAAAGTTGCAGATATCAAGAATGCTGCACTTCCTTCAACGTCCACTGAAGTACATAGTTTTCTGGGAATGGCAAACTACTGTTCTCGCTTCATTCCAGATTTTGCTACCATTACGAAGCCTCTACGTGAGCTCCTGAAGAAAAATGCATCATGGTACTTGAGCGATATCGAGCAAAATGCATTTGATGCTGTGAAAGATGCACTAGTAGAGAATGCGACTGCTGCATACTTTGATCCATCAATGGATACTGAGTTAACGGTGGATGCTAGTCCTGTTGGTTTAGGTGCTGTTTTAGCCCAACACAAACCTAGTCAACCAGATTCCAGAGTAGTAATTGCCTACGCCAGCCGTTCTCTCACAGATGTTGAGCAACGATACAGTCAGACAGAGAAGGAAGCTCTTGCTCTTGTATGGGGCTGTGAACACTTCAATGTGTATCTGCTTGGTGTATCTTTACCCTTCACCACGATAGTCACTGACTACAAACCGTTGGAGACCATCTTCAATAATCCAAAGTCCAAACCACCAGCTCGCATTGAGAGATGGGCTCTTCGTCTGCAACCATACAACTTTACGGTGAAATACAAGCCGGGTGCAGGCAATCCCGCTGATTACATCAGTCGACATCCTGCCAACAGTTTCACCATCACCAAGCATCAGCAAGTTGCCGAGGAATATGTACACTCTGTAACCTGTGATGCAGTCCCTAAAGCTCTCACTCTTGATGAAATCCGTACTGCAACCCTAGAGGACCCAACTCTGCAAGCAACAGTGGATGCATTGACTAAGAAAAAGTTTCCACGCATCCTACCCTCAGGAGTTGACCAAGATTCATTCAAAGCACTTGAACGCATCCAGACAGAATTAAGTGTTACGCAACAACGCGACACAGTGCTGCGAGGTACTCGTATCGTCATTCCAGCTGTTCTCCAGCAACGTGCTCTGAAGCTTGCACATCAAGGACACCAAGGTCTTGTTAGGACCAAACAGCTACTACGAGAAAAGGTGTGGTTTCCTAGCATTTATCGTCAAGCAAAGGATATGCATGATGCCTGTGTCCCTTGCCAAGCTGCAGTGGATACTTCAAGACCAACACCTCTACAACCTTCACCACTACCTGCTGCACCATGGACGGAAGTATCGATGGACTTCTGCGGACCACTACCAACTGGAGAGTACTTGATGGTAGTCATTGATGATCACTCACGTTATCCAGAAGTAGAAATCATCACTTCCACATCTGCAAAGGCTGTCATCCCGAAACTCGACAAGATCTTTTCAAATTTTGGCATTCCTGAAGTTGTCAAGACGGACAATGGACCGCCATTCAATGGACAAGACTTCGTCAACTTTGCTGAGCATATTGGATTCAAACACCGCCGTGTGATGCCACTACATCCTCAAGCAAATGGAGAAGTTGAGAGATTCATGCAACCTCTCATGAAAGCGGTACGCTGTGCTCATGCCGAAGGACGATCCTGGAAACAAGCTATGTATGCTTTTCTCAGGAACTACCGTGCAGCACCGCATGGAACACTGGGCAAGTCACCTGGTGAACTTTTATTTGGACGTCCTATGAGAATCGCACTACCCGTCATGCCAGCCGAGGTAACGGATAAACGTCTCCCTCAGAAGGATGCACTAGCCAAGGGCAAAATGAAAATTGCTCATGATCAACGTGCAAAGGAACAAGTCATAAAGGTTGGAGATACTGTTCTCGTTAAAAAGAAAAAAGAGGGAAAGTTAGATATGCTGTATGATACAAAACCATATAAAGTGATTAGTGTAAAAGGAACTATGGTAACAGCTAGTAATAGAGATCATAGTATAACACGTAATATGGCTTATTTCAAAGTGATTCCAACTAGTGTAGAAAATGATGAAGGGCAAAGTCATGCAAAAGAAAAAGAAAAAATGAGTTATAACTCAATAAACAATTCATCAAGGGATATTATTGTATTTGGGGACTCTCGTCCTAAACGTCATGTTAAACGCCCTACACGATTTGATGATTAATTGTGTTCCTATGTAATGCAAAGTATTTACTTGTTGTGCTGAACTAAATTTAATATTGTTTGAATAATGCAGATCTCTCATTCAATATTTTGTAACTTTGTATTACAGTTTCTTTCATGTTTGTTTAACATTGCATATGTATTTTTAACATTGAAATCCTTTGTGGTAAAGATTAAGTTGTTTAAATTCTTTGTGTGCTTAATTAATGTTAAATGCATGCAACATCTCTTGATATGTTAATAACTTACTTTGTGTTAATAACTTTGCTTTGTGCTACAAGTATGGTAGACATCCTGTATTCATTCTTTTTAAAGAAAAGGAGGGATGTCATGTTCACAGAAAACGGTACCCTCCGTTTTCTATGTGTGGCGGAGCAGACGCCAGAGAAGGTAAACAAGAGCACACAGGACGCCACCAGCTTGGTAGCTACTAGTCATGTATCATTTTAACTATTAAAGTCAGTAACCAAGCGATGGCTTTATATCAACCCCACAACCAAGACTTCCTCAGTAACACACAAACACCACAGGGTCCAATATCACCTACAGGATGGGTATGGGGTCCACTACCACCCACAAGATGGGTATGGGGTCCACTACCATCCACAAGATGGGTATAGGGTCCACTACCACCCACAAGATGGGTATGGGGTCCACTATCACCCACAGGATGGGTATGGGGTCCACTATCACCCAGAGGAAGAGTGTGGGGTCCATTACCACCCACAAGATGGGTATGGGGTCCACTCTCACCCACAAGATGGGTATAGGGTCCACTTCCACCCACAAGATAGGTATGGGGTCCACTACCACACACAGGAAGGGTATCCGGTCCAATACCACCCACAGGATAGGTATCGGGTCAACTACCACCTACAAGATGGGTATGGGGTCCACTACCACCCACAGGATAGGTATGGGGTCCATTACCACCCACAAGATGGATAAAGGGTCCATTACCACCCTCAGCATGAGTATGGGGTCCACTTCCACCCACAAGATGGGTATGGGGTCCACTACCATCCACAGGATGGGAATGGGGTCCACTACCACACACAGGATGGGTATCGAGTCCACTATCACCCACAGGATGGGTATGGGGTCCACTACCACCCGCAAGATGGGTATGGGGTTCACTATCACCCACAGGATGGGTATAGGGTCCACTACCAACCACAGGATGGGCATGGGGTCCACTAACACCCACAGGAAGAGTATGGGGGCCACTACCACCCACAAGATGGGTATGGGGTCCACTCCCACTCACAGGATGGGTATGGGGTCCACTACCACTCACAGGATGGGCATGGGGTCCACTACCACCCACAAGATGGATATGGGGTCCACTACCACGCACAGGATGGGTATAGGATCCACTACCACCAACAAGATGGGTATGGGGTCCAATTTCACCCACAAGATGGGTATGGGGTCCACTACCACATACAGGATGGGTATCGGGTCCACTACCTCCCACAGGATGGGTATGGGGTCCACTACCACCCACAAGATGGGTATGGGGTCCACTACCATCCACAAGATGGGTATAGGGTCCACTACCACCCACAAGATGGGCATGGGGTCCACTGCCGCCCACAAGAAGGGTATGGGGTCCACTACCACCCACAAGATGGATATGGGGTCCACTTCCACCCACAAGATGGGTATGGGGTCCACTACCATCCACAAGATGGGTATGGGGTCCACTATCACCCACAAGATGGGTATGGGGTCCACTATCACCCACAAGATGGGTATGGGGTCCACTACCATCCACAAGATGGGTATGGGGTCCACTACCACCCACAAGATGGGTATGGGGTCCACTGCCGCCCACAAGAAGGGTATGGGGTCCACTACCACCCACAAGATGGATATGGGGTCCACTTCCACCCACAAGATGGGTATGGGGTCCACTACCATCCACAAGATGGGTATGGGGTCCACTATCACCCACAAGATGGGTATGGGGTCCACTATCACCCACAAGATGGGTATGGGGTCCACTACCATCCACAAGATGGGTTTGGGGTCCACTATCACCCACAAGATGGGTATGGGGGTCCACTACCATCCACAAGATGGGTATGGGGTCCACTATCACCCACAAGATGGGTATGGGGTACACTATCACCACCAAGACGGGTATGGGGTCCACTGCCGCCCACAAGAAGGGTATGGGGTCCACAACCACCCACAAGATGGGTATGGGGTCCACTATCACCTACAAGATGGGTATGGGGTCCACTACCATCCACAAGATGGGTATGGGGTCCACTATCACTCACAAGATGGGTATGGGGTCCACTACCATCCACAAGATGGGTATGGGGTCCACTATCACCCACAAGATGGGTATTGGGTCCACTACCATCCACAAGATGGGTATGGGGTCCACTATCACCCACAAGATGGGTATGGGGGTCCACTACCATCCACAAGATGGGTATGGGGTCCACTATTACCCACAAGATGGGTATGGGGTCCACTATCACCCACTAGATGGGTATGGGGTCCACTGCCGCCCACAAGAAGGGTATGGGGTCCACTACCATCCACAAGATGGGTATGGGGTCCACTATCACCCACAAGATGGGTATGGGGTCCACTTCCGCCCACAAGAAGGGTATGGGGTCCACTACCACCCACAAGATGGGTATGGGGTCCACTATCACCCACAAGATGGGTATGGGGTCCACTATCACCCACAAGATGGGTATGGGGTCCACTATCACCCACAAGATGGGTATGGGGTCCACTACCATCCACAAGATGGGTATGGGGTCCACTACCACCCACAAGATGGGTATGGGGTCCACTATCACCCACAAGATGGGTATGGGGTCCACTACCACGCACAAGATGGGTATGGGGGTCCACTACCACGCACAAGATGGCTATGGGGTCCACTATCACCCACAAGATGGGTATGGGGTCCACTATCACCCACAAGATGGGTATGGGGTCCACTACCACGCACAAGAAGGGTATGGGGTCCACTACCACCCAAGAGATGGGTAACAAAGTTATCAATTTATGAAACAGATTGATAAATTTTAAGTTCCAAGTTTATACATATTGTGAAATTGAGAGTCAGTGCAGTGTTTGATTTACCAATAAATTGGTAAATCATAAATATTGTAAGTTAAGAATCTCATGCATATATATGTGTGGGGGGGGGGGAGATACCCTGGGTAAGGAAGAGTGGCAGGTAACCTTAGACGTTCTGCGGTCAAGGTGGGGTGTGGGAGGGTCAAACACCCCCTCCAACATCTGGGCATAGTACCAGCAGCCTCCACAACACTCCTCCAGCCTCCAGTACCAGTCTCCGTGGTGTAGTGGTAAGACACTCGCCTGGCGTTCCGCGAGCGCTTTGTCATGGGTTCGTATCCTGGCCGGGGAGGATCGATTTACTGGGCGCAAATCCTTAACTGTAGCCTCTGTTTAACTCGACAGTAAAATGTGTACTTTATTGTAACAACGTTTCTTCACAGTGGGGATCGTATTCCAGGGACCTGCCCGAAACGCTGTACAAGAGGCTGTAGGCTGTACAAGAATGTAACAACTCTTGTATAAAAAGAATCGGCTGGTGCTTGTGGATGCACCTACCCTGTGGATGCACCTACCTTGTGGATGCACCTACCTTGTGGATGCACTTTGTGGATGCCTCATCTAACCTCACTTATGTCACACATTAACCTACAGTTCCTGTGATATTTAAACTCCTCATCACAGTGGCGTCTCACCAATATAAACTGTATTGGATTTTATCCCGAAATAGCTATATGCTGACTGGACGTGTATGTATATATGTATGAATGTATGTATGTATGTTATTATGTATGTATGTATGTATGTATGTATGTATGTATGTATGTATGTATGTATGTATGTATGTATGTATGTATGTATGTATGTATGTATGTATGTATGTGTGTATGTGTGTATGTATGTATGTATGTATGTATGTATGTATGTATGTATGTATGTATGTATGTATGTATGTATGTATGTATGTATGTATGTACTCACCTATTTGTGCTTGCGGGGGTTGAGCTTTGGCTCTTTGGTCCCGCCTCTCAACAGTCAATCAACTGGTGTACAGGTTCCTGAGCCTATTGGGCTCTATCATATCTACATTTGAAACTGTTTATGGAGTCAGCCTCCACCACATCACTGCCTAATGCATTCCATCCGTTAACTACTCTGACACTGAAAAAATTCCTTCTGACGTCTCTGTGGCTCATGTGGGTACTCAGTTTCCACCTGTGTCCCCTTGTTCGCGTCCCACCAGTGTTGAATAGTTTATCCTTGTTTACCCGGTCGATTCCTCTGAGAATTTTGTAGGTTGTGATCATGTCTCCCCTTACTCTTCTGTCTTCCAGTGTCGTAAGGTGCATTTCCCGCAGCCTTTCCTCGTAACTCATGCCTCATAGTTCTGAGACTAGTCTAGTGGCATACCTTTGGACTTTTTCCAGCTTCGTCTTGTGCTTGACAAGATACGAGCTCCATGCTGGGGCCGCATACTCCAGGATTGGTCTTACATATGTGGTGTACAAGATTCTGAATGATTCCTTACACAGGTTCCTGAACGCTGTTCTGATGTTAGCCAGCCTCGCATATGCCGCAGACGTTATTCTTTTTATGTGGGCTTCAGGAGACAGGTTTGGTGTGACATCAACTCCTAGATCTTTATCTCTGTCCGTTTCATTAAGTACTTCGTCTCCTATTCTGTATCCTGTGTCTGGCCTCCTGTTTCCACTGCCTAGTTTCATTACTTTGCATTTATTCGGGTTGAACTTCAACAGCCATTTGTTGGACCATTCACTCAGTCTATCTAGGTCATCTTGTAGCCTCCTACTATCGTCCTCAGTTTCAATCCTCCTCATAATTTTTGCATCATTGGCAAACATTGAGAGAAACGATTCTATACCCTCTGGGAGATTATTTACATATATCAGAAACAGTATAGGTCCAAGGACTGACCCCTGCGGGACTCCACTCGTAACGTCTCGCCAATCTGAGACCTCACCCCTCACACTGACTCGTTGTCTCCTGTTGCTTAGGTACTCCTGTATCCAACGGAGTACCTTCCCTTTCACCCCAGCCTGCATCTCCAGCTTTTTCACTAGACTCTTGTGTGGCACTGTATCAAAGGCTTTCTGACAATCCAAAAATATGCAGTCTGCCCAACCTTCTCTTTCTTGCCTTATTTTTGTTGCCTGGTCGTAGAATTCAAGTAACCCTGTGAGGCAGGACCTGCCATCCCTGAATCCATGTTGGTGCTGTGTTACAAAGTTCTTTCGCTCCAGGTGCTCCACTAGCTTTCTTCGCACAATCTTCTCCATCAGCTTGCATGGAATGCAGGTTAGGGACACTGGCCTGTAATTCAGTGCCTCCTGTCTATCCCCTTTCTTGTATATCGGGACTACGTTAGCTGCTTTCCAAATTTCTGGCAGTTCCCCTGTTGCCAGAGATTTGTTATACACTATGAAGAGTGGTAGGCACAGTTCTTCTGCTCCTTCCTTTAGTATCCAAGGGAAGATTCCATCTGGGCCTATAGCCTTTGTCACATCCAACTCTAGTAAACACTTCCTTACTTCTCCGCTGGTAATCTCAAACTCTTCAGTGGTTCCTGGTTAGCTATTCCCTCTCTTATCTCTGGGATTTCTCCTTGCTCTAAGGTGAAGACCTCTTGGAATTTTTTATTCAGTTCATCACACACTTCCTTGTCGTTTGTAGTGAATCCTTCTGCCGCTATCCTTAATTTCATAGCCTGTTCCTTTACTGTTGTTTTTCTCCTGATGTGGCTATGCAGCTATTTAGGCTGAGTCTTTGCCTTGCTTGCGATGTCGTTTTCGTATTGTCTTTCTGCCTCTCTTCTCATCCTGACATATTCATTCCTGACATTCTGGTATTTTTCTCTGCTCTCCAGTGTCCTGTTATTCCTATACTTTCTCCATGCCCTTTTACTTTGCTGCTTAGCTAGCCTACATCTCTGATTAAACCATGGGTTTCTCATCTTCATTTCATTGTTTTCCTTTTGGGCTGGGACAAACTTGTTTGCTGCGTCCTTGCACTTTTGCGTGATGTAGTCCATCATATCTTGGGCCGTCTTTTCCCTGAGCTCTGTTTCCCATGCTATATCTTTTAGGAATTTTCTTATCTGCTCATAGCTTCCCTTTCGGTATGCTAACCTGTTGGTTTCGGTATCCCTCCTCGAGTTCAATAACCCTTCTTCAATCAGGTACTCAAACACCAATACACTGTGGTCGTTCATTCCTACTGGGGCCTCAAAACAGGATTTCTCTTATGTCAGAGTCCTCTGACATAAATTGGTATGTGAGGAAGAATTTGAGCCTTGGAAAAAATGTAACTGGGAATATACCACATATCTACTAATTCATATTCAACATATTGAATTTAAGCATTAAGTCATATATGTGCTGTCTTTTGCGAGAGTGGGTTGAGTAGTGGATGGAGTAGCGAGTGCGAGTGGGGTGTGGGTCAGCTAGGGGGGAGGCGACCAACATGACCCTGCACTGAAAAAGAGGTCAATCATAATACATGGATTGTTTGAAGCCAAGGCTTCAAGCAATCCATTGATAACCAAGCAAGGCTTCATGTGGTTAAGGTGTCCTGTACGCCAGATGCAGAGTACCTCTGGCAGTATGGGTTCGAGTCACTTCTGGGGTGAGACTTTTCAGTTAAATATATATATATATATATATATATATATATATATATATATATATATATATATATATATATATATATATATATATATGCGAACAAGCCTGAATGGTCCCCAGGACAATATGCAACTGAAAACTCACACCCCAGAAGTGACTCGAACCCATACTCCCAGGAGCAACGCAACTGGTATGTACAAGACGCCTTAATCCACTTGACCATCACGACCGGACAAAATGAGGTGATAGCCGAGGCTATTTGAACCACCCCACCGCCGGCACTCGGATAGTAATCTTGGGCATAGCATTTTACCAAATCACCTCATTCTTTGGGGCACACGTGAGGAACACAAATGCGAACAAGCCTGAATGGTCCCCAGGACAATATGCAACTGAAAACTCACACCCCAGAAGTGACTCGAACCCATACTCCCAGGAGCAACGCAACTGGTATGTACAAGACGCCTTAATCCACTTGACCATCACGACTGGACAAAATGAGGTGATAGCCGAGGCTATTTGAACCACCCCACCGCCGGCACTCGGATAGTAATCTTGGGCATAGCATTTTACCAAATCACCTCATTCTTTGGGGCACACGTGAGGAACACAAATGTGAACAAGCCTGAATGGTCCCCAGGACAATATGCAACTGAAAACTCACACCCCAGAATTGACTCGAACCCATACTCCCAGGAGCAACGCAACTGGTATGTACAAGACGCCTTAATCCACTTGACCATCACGACCGGACAAAATGAGGTGATAGCCGAGGCTATTTGAACCACCCCACCGCCGGCACTCGGATAGTAATCTTGGGCATAGCATTTTACCAAATCACCTCATTCTTTGGGGCACACGTGAGGAACACAAATGCGAACAAGCCTGAATGGTCCCCAGGACAATATGCAACTGAAAACTCTAAATGCTATGATGCTATGTATGCTATGTATATAAATGCTATGTAAAATGCTATGCCCAAGATTACTATCCGAGTGCCGGCGGTGGGGTGGTTCAAATAGCCTCGGCTATCACCTCATTTTGTCCAGTCGTGATGGTCAAGTGGAATAAGGCGTCTTGTACATACCAGTTGCGTTGCTCCTGGGAGTATGGGTTCGAGTCACTTCTGGGGTGTGAGTTTTCAGTTGCATATTGTCCTGGGGACCATTCAGGCTTGTTCGCATTTGTGTTCCTCACGTGTGCCCCAAAGAATGAGGTGATTTGGCAAAATGCTATGCCCAAGATTACTATCCGAGTGCCGGCGGTGGGGTGGTTCAAATAGCCTCGGCTATCACCTCATTTTGTCCGGTCGTGATGGTCAAGTGGATTAAGGCGTCTTGTACATACCAGTTGCGTTGCTCCTGGGAGTATGGGTTCGAGTCACTTCTGGGGTGTGAGTTTTCAGTTGCATATTGTCCTGGGGACCATTCAGGCTTGTTCGCATTTGTGTTCCTCACGTGTGCCCCAAAGAATGAGGTGATTTGGTAAAATGCTATGCCCAAGATTACTATCCGAGTGCCAGCGGTGGGGTGGTTCAAATAGCCTCGGCTATCACCTCATTTTGTCCGGTCGTGATGGTCAAGTGGATTAAGGCGTCTTGTACATACCAGTTGCGTTGCTCCTGGGAGTATGGGTTCGAGTCACTTCTGGGGTGTGAGTTTTCAGTTGCATATTGTCCTGGGGACCATTCAGGCTTGTTCGCATTTGTGTTCCTCACGTGTGCCCCAAAGAATGAGGTGATTTGGCAAAATGCTATGCCCAAAATTACTATCCGAGTGCCGGCGGTGGGGTGGTTCAAATAGCCTCGGCTATCACCTCATTTTGTCCGGTCGTGATGGTCAAGTGGATTAAGGCGTCTTGTACATACCAGTTGCGTTACTCCTGGGAGTATGGGTTCGAGTCACTTCTGGGGTGTGAGTTTTCAGTTATATATATATATATATATATATATATATATATATATATATATATATATATATATATATATATATATATATATATATATATATATATATATATATATATATATATATATATATATATATATATATATATATATATATATATATCGCACCTAGTAGCCAGAACACATTTCTCGGCCTACTATCCAAGGGTATAAACTGGACAAATTAAAGGGAAGAATGGAAGTAACTCTAAAGGGCCTATTGGCCCATATTTCTTGATGCTTCTATATTGGTGCGGAGTCTTGAAGTGGGTAGAATATAGTTGTGCATTAATTGGCTGTTGATTGCTGGTGTTGACTTCTTGATGTGTAGAGACTCGCAGATGTCAAGCCGCCTGCTATCGCTGTATCTATCGATGGTTACTGTGTTGTTTGTTAAGACTTCTCTGGTGATGGTCTGGTTGTGGGAAGAGATTATATGTTCCTTAATAGAGCCCTGTTGCTTATGCATCGTTAATCGCCTGGAAAGAGATGTTGTTGTCTTGCCTATATAATGAGTTCTTTGAGGCTTACAGTCCCCAAGTGGGCATTTGAAGGCATAGAGAACGTTGGTCTCTTTGAAAGGGTTCTGCTTTGTGTCTGGAGAGTTTCTCATGAGTAGGTTGCCCGTTTTTTTGGTTTTATAGTAAATCGTCAATTGTATCTTCTGATTTTTGTCTGTAGGGATAACGTTCCTATTAACAATATCTTTCAGGACCCTTTCCTCCGTTTTATGAGCTGTGGAAAAGAAGTTCCTGTAAAATAGTCTAATAGGGGGTATAGGTGTTGTGTTAGTTGTCTCTTCAGAGGTTGCATGGCTTTTCACTTTCCTTCTTATGATGTCTTCGATGAAACCATTGGAGAAACCGTTATTGACTAGAACCTGCCTTACCCTACAGAGTTCTTCGTCGACTTGCTTCCATTCTGAGCTGTGGCTGAGAGCACTGTCGACGTATGCGTTAACAACACTCCTCTTGTACCTGTCAGGGCAGTCGCTGTTGGCATTTAGGCACATTCCTATGTTTGTTTCCTTTGTGTAGACTGCAGTGTGGAAACCTCCGCCCTTTTCCATGACTGTTACATCTAGAAAAGGCAGCTTCCCATCCTTTTCCGTCTCGTAAGTGAAACGCAGCACGGAACTCTGCTCAAATGCCTCCTTCAGCTCCTGCAGATGTCTGACATCAGGTACCTGTGTAAAAATGTCGTCAACATACCTGCAGTATATGGCCGGTTTCAAGTTCATGTCGACTAAGACTTTTTGCTCGATGGTACCCATGTAGAAGTTTGCAAACAGGACACCTAGGGGAGAACCCATAGCGACCCCATCTACTTGCTTATACATGTGCCCATCCGGGCTCAAGAAGGGTGCCTCTTTAGTACAAGCTTGGAGTAGTTTCCTCAGAATACTTTCTGGCATGTCAAGAGGAGCACAGGCTGGATCACGATACACTCTGTCGGCTATCATTCCGATTGTCTCGTCCACAGGTACGTTGGTAAACAGCGATTCTACGTCCAACGAGGCTCTTATCCCTGTGGCCCGTGCGCCCCGCAGTAAGTCCACAAATTCCTTTGGAGACTTCAGGCTGAAGGCGCAAGGAACATAAGGAGTCAGCAGGCCGTTGAGTCGCTTCGCCAATCTGTACGTGGGTGTGGGTATCTGGCTAATGATTGGCCGAAGTGGGTTTCCAGGCTTGTGCGTCTTGACATTTCCATACGCATATCCAGGTTTATATTCCCCAATGATCTTTGGCAGGTGGAGTCCGGATTTCTTGGCGTTCACAGTTTCGATCAGTTTGTTGACCTTTGCTTTTAACACTAGCAATCAACAGCCAATTATTGCACAACTATATTCTACCCACCTCAAGACTCCGCTCCAATATAGAAGCATCAAGAAATATGGACCAATAGGCTTTCTACAAACACTTCTATTCAATATCCATTGTTTCGTGTTCTGTCTTGTGTTGATACTTTTAATACCCTATTAATATCCTCTAATGCCACATCATCCTTCCCACCTCACTCAAATGTAATGCCACATCACCCTTCCCACCTCACTCAAATGTAGATATAAAATCAGGGAAACGCAAGTTCTAATCAGTTGTGTATTTGTGAAGTCTTTGAAAATGTAATAAGTTTTACGAAACGCGCCCGTGTCGCGTCAGACTAGAAATAAAAATGAATTTTGGAGAAGTGATTTTTGATTTACCTCCAACAGTGAAGCATAATGTACGAAAGATTGAGAAAATTCGTGTTAGAATTATTAATCTTACTTTTTCGGTCATATTTAATAAAATATATATATATATATATATATATATATATATATATATATATATATATATATTGGTGTATACTGGCAGCAGGTTTTCTTTCAAACATGTTTCATTGAATATGACCGCATATTCTGTATTTATTATTTTCTGGTTTAGGGCTTCTATCCCTCTAACTATTTTCTTAGCATCAGGGCTTAATTGGAATAGGAGTTCTCCAAAACTCATTTTCGTACTTTTAAGGTGAAGAAAAGAAGTGATTTACTATAGAGTGTATTACACTTATTTGTATAATTTGCACGACGTTTCGAACCTCCATGGTTCATTCTCAAGTGAACAATCTTACAATACTAGTTGATTTTATACCCGCATTAGGTCAGGTGATAATACAATGAAGGTGAAAAACATGGGGGGATACATAAGGGATAAACATAGGGGCTGCAGAAGGCTTATTGGCCCATACGAGGCATCTCCTATCTAAACACAAAGATTAATCCAGTGTAATTGGCCTGTTATGTTGGACATTGTCTTCTGTGTTGGCATCGATATGTTCTTGTCTTGTCCTTACTCTCATGGTGGGTAGAGTAAATAGTTCCGTGATTTGGGTGTTCATGGTAGGTCGCTCTATTCTTATGTGAATTGCCTCAAGAATTTGTAATCTTCTTGAATCTTGGGTTTTATCTATTATGCAAGTATTCTTGTTCAACATTTCTCTTGTTAGAGCAATGTCATGGGCTTGTCTCATGTGATTCCTAGGGGCACCAGATTGAAGATGGCATGTCAAACGCCTCGTCAGCTTGGTCGACGTCATACCTATGTACTTACATTGAAGGTTACATCCTTCGTGGGGGCAAGTGTACATGTATACAACGCTTGACTGCTGTAGAGGGTTCTCCGTCGGCTTCGGGCTGTTTTTGATAAGGAGTTCGGAAGTCTTCTTGGTTTTGTAGAATATTATCAGGTTTATGTTTTGGTTAGGAGTAATGCTTTTTACTCCTTTACGGATTATTTCTTTCATTATTCTTTCCTCTTTTATATGTTCACTGTGCATGGTTGATTTGTAATATAATTTTATTGGGGGTGTTGTGGTTTCTGTTCTAGGTTCTGAATTATACCAACGGTCCAAGTGTCTTCTTATAGCAGCGTTTATTTCCGCGTTGCTATATCCGTTGTTCACCAATACCTGAGTTACTCTTTCAAACTCTCTACTCACGTTGCTCCATTCAGAGCAGTGGGTAAGCGCTCGACGAATATAAGCATTGAGAACACTGGCTTTGTATCTTTGGGGGCACTCACTTCTACCGTTCAGGCATAATCCTATGTTGGTGGGCTTGGTATATACGTTGGTGCTTAAAGAGGTTCCTGTTTTTGTTATTAGTACATCCAAGAATGGCAGACTGTTATTTTCACTATTTTCATGTGTAAATCGGAGTACTGACTCTCTCTCTAGGTGTCTTTTTAGGTCAATTAGTTCATCTGAGTCTTTTACTATTACGAATATGTCATCTACATAACGGCAGTATACAGTTGGTTTTTGTCTGCTACTGAAGACCCTATCTTCGATGGTTCCCATATAAAAATTAGCAAATAAAACTCCTAAGGGGGAGCCCATTGCTACTCCGTCTATCTGTAAATACATGTCTCCTTGTGGACTGATGAAAGGGGCTTCCTTTGTACATGCTTCGAGAAGACTTTTCAAGTGTGGCTCAGGTATGTCTAATTTGGGGGTGCTCTCGTCTCTGTATACTCTGTCCAGTATCATTCCTATGGTTGTGTCGACTGGGACGTTGGTAAAAAGGGATTCAACGTCCAGGGAAGCGATGATTCCATCGGGCTGGGTAGATTTGATCAATTCTAGGAAATCTGCTGATGATTGTAGACTAAACTTACTTGGAGTGTATGGAGTTAGGAGTTCATTGAGTTTTTTTGCCAGGTGATAAGTTGGGGTTGGTATTTGGCTGATTATAGGGCGTAGTGGGTTACCTGGTTTATGCGTCTTAACATTGCCGTAGGCATATCCTAAGCCATAGTCGCCTTGAAGTTTATTGAAATGCACACTACCTTTCTTTGCGTTGATTGCTGTAATTGTTTTGTTAAAAACAATTCTTAGGAGTTTTATTTGCTAATTTTTATATGGGAACCATCGAAGATAGGGTCTTCAGTAGCAGACAAAAACCAACTGTATACTGCCGTTATGTAGATGACATATTCGTAATAGTAAAAGACTCAGATGAACTAATTGACCTAAAAAGACACCTAGAGAGAGAGTCAGTACTCCGATTTACACATGAAAATAGTGAAAATAACAGTCTGCCATTCTTGGATGTACTAATAACAAAAACAGGAACCTCTTTAAGCACCAACGTATATACCAAGCCCACCAACATAGGATTATGCCTGAACGGTAGAAGTGAGTGCCCTCAAAGATACAAAGCCAGTGTTCTCAATGCTTATATTCGTCGAGCGCTTACCCACTGCTCTGAATGGAGCAACGTGAGTAGAGAGTTTGAAAGAGTAACTCAGGTATTGGTGAACAACGGATATAGCAACGCGGAAATAAACGCTGCTATAAGAAGACACTTGGACCGTTGGTATAATTCAGAACCTAGAACAGAAACCACAACACCCCCAATAAAATTATATTACAAATCAACCATGCACAGTGAACATATAAAAGAGGAAAGAATAATGAAAGAAATAATCCGTAAAGGAGTAAAAAGCACTACTCCTAACCAAAACATAAACCTGATAATATTCTACAAAACCAAGAAGGCTTCCGAACTCCTTATCAAAAACAGCCCGAAGCCGACGGAGAACCCTCTACAGCAGTCAAGCGTTGTATACATGTACACTTGCCCCCACGAAGGATGTAACCTTCAATGTAAGTACATAGGTATGACGTCGACCAAGCTGACGAGGCGTTTGACATGCCATCTTCAATCTGGTGCCCCTAGGAATCACATGAGACAAGCCCATGACATTACTCTAACAAGAGAAATGTTGAACAAGAATACTTGCATAATAGATAAAACCCAAGATTCAAGAAGATTACAAATTCTTGACGCAATTCACATAAGAATAGAGCGACCTACCATGAACACCCAAATCACGGAACTATTTACTCTACCCACCATGAGAGTAAGGACAAGACAAGAACATATCGATGCCAACACAGAAGACAATGTCCAACATAACAGGCCAATTACACTGGATTAATCTTTGTGTTTAGATAGGAGATGCCTCGTATGGGCCAATAAGCCTTCTGCAGCCCCTATGTTTATCCCTTATGTATCCCCCCATGTTTTTCACCTTCATTGTATTATCACCTGACCTAATGCGGGTATAAAATCAACTAGTATTGTAAGATTGTTCACTTGAGAATGAACCATGGAGGTTCGAAACGTCGTGCAAATTATACAAATAAGTGTAATACACTCTATAGTAAATCACTTCTTTTCTTCACCTTAAAAGTACGAAAATGAGTTTTGGAGAACTCCTATTCCAATTAAGCCCTGATGCTAAGAAAATAGTTAGAGGGATAGAAGCCCTAAACCAGAAAATAATAAATACAGAATATGCGGTCATATTCAATGAAACATATATATATATATATATATGCAAACAAGCCTGAATGGTCCCCAGGACTATATACAACTGAAAACTCACACCCCAGAAGTGACTCGAACCCATACTCCCACAACTGGTATGTACAGGGACGCCTTAATCCGCTTGACCATCACGACCGGACATAAGGAAGTGATAGCCGAGGCTATATGAACCACTTCCCCGCCGGCACTCGGATGGTAATCTTGGGCATAGCATTTTATCAAACCACCTCATTATTTGGGGCACACGTGAGGAACACAAAACGCTTTGTGTTCGAAGATAGGGTCTTCAGTAGCAGACAAAAACCAACTGTATACTGCCGTTATGTAGATGACATATTCGTAATAGTAAAAGACTCAGATGAACTAATTGACCTAAAAAGACACCTAGAGAGAGAGTCAGTACTCCGATTTACACATGAAAATAGTGAAAATAACAGTCTGCCATTCTTGGATGTACTAATAACAAAAACAGGAACCTCTTTAAGCACCAACGTATATACCAAGCCCACCAACATAGGATTATGCCTGAACGGTAGAAGTGAGTGCCCCCAAAGATACAAAGCCAGTGTTCTCAATGCTTATATTCGTCGAGCGCTTACCCACTGCTCTGAATGGAGCAACGTGAGTAGAGAGTTTGAAAGAGTAACTCAGGTATTGGTGAACAACGGATATAGCAACGCGGAAATAAACGCTGCTATAAGAAGACACTTGGACCGTTGGTATAATTCAGAACCTAGAACAGAAACCACAACACCCCCAATAAAATTATATTACAAATCAACCATGCACAGTGAACATATAAAAGAGGAAAGAATAATGAAAGAAATAATCCGTAAAGGAGTAAAAAGCACTACTCCTAACCAAAACATAAACCTGATAATATTCTACAAAACCAAGAAGGCTTCCGAACTCCTTATCAAAAACAGCCCGAAGCCGACGGAGAACCCTCTACAGCAGTCAAGCGTTGTATACATGTACACTTGCCCCCACGAAGGATGTAACCTTCAATGTAAGTACATAGGTATGACGTCGACCAAGCTGACGAGGCGTTTGACATGCCATCTTCAATCTGGTGCCCCTAGGAATCACATGAGACAAGCCCATGACATTACTCTAACAAGAGAAATGTTGAACAAGAATACTTGCATAATAGATAAAACCCAAGATTCAAGAAGATTACAAATTCTTGACGCAATTCACATAAGAATAGAGCGACCTACCATGAACACCCAAATCACGGAACTATTTACTCTACCCACCATGAGAGTAAGGACAAGACAAGAACATATCGATGCCAACACAGAAGACAATGTCCAACATAACAGGCCAATTACACTGGATTAATCTTTGTGTTTAGATAGGAGATGCCTCGTATGGGCCAATAAGCCTTCTGCAGCCCCTATGTTTATCCCTTATGTATCCCCCCATGTTTTTCACCTTCATTGTATTATCACCTGACCTAATGCGGGTATAAAATCAACTAGTATTGTAAGATTGTTCACTTGAGAATGAACCATGGAGGTTCGAAACGTCGTGCAAATTATACAAATAAGTGTAATACACTCTATAGTAAATCACTTCTTTTCTTCACCTTAAAAGTACGAAAATGAGTTTTGGAGAACTCCTATTCCAATTAAGCCCTGATGCTAAGAAAATAGTTAGAGGGATAGAAGCCCTAAACCAGAAAATAATAAATACAGAATATGCGGTCATATTCAATGAAACATATATATATATATATATATATATGCAAACAAGCCTGAATGGTCCCCAGGACTATATACAACTGAAAACTCACACCCCAGAAGTGACTCGAACCCATACTCCCACAACTGGTATGTACAGGGACGCCTTAATCCGCTTGACCATCACGACCGGACATAAGGAAGTGATAGCCGAGGCTATATGAACCACTTCCCCGCCGGCACTCGGATGGTAATCTTGGGCATAGCATTTTATCAAACCACCTCATTATTTGGGGCACACGTGAGGAACACAAAGCGTTTTGTGTTCCTCACGTGTGCCCCAAATAATGAGGTGGTTTGATAAAATGCTATGCCCAAGATTACCATCCGAGTGCCGGCGGGGAAGTGGTTCATATAGCCTCGGCTATCACTTCCTTATGTCCGGTCGTGATGGTCAAGCGGATTAAGGCGTCCCTGTACATACCAGTTGTGGGAGTATGGGTTCGAGTCACTTCTGGGGTGTGAGTTTTCAGTTATATATATATATATATATATAATATATATATATATATATATATATATATATATAATATATATATATATATAATATATATATATATATATATATATATATATATATATATATATATATATATATATATATATATATATATAATATATATATATATATATATATATATATATATATATATATATATATATATATATATATATATATATAACTCTAATTGTCCCGGTGAGAAAGATGAGAAGGGGTTTGGATAAATAAATGGATAGAAAGATAGTGTTGCATCGTGGAAGCTTAGAGTTGTTAGTGATCTATGGCCTGCGAGTTCCTGCAGCTTTCACACACACACTCACACACACAAGTAGTGTAAAAGGAGACACATGGGGAATAAAAATTTTCAGAAACGGTTGGGCACTTCCAAGCCGACTTGAGTCCCAGGAGCGGATTCGACCAACAACTGATTTTAAGCGATTAGGTTAGGGCACGGTCGGCACGCACCTGGCTTGCTGGCGGGGTGGGGTGGTGGTCCGTTCCCCCCAGGGTGCACCTGAGCAACTCGTGCCCTATCCTAACCTGTTTTTTTTTTACTTTTTGTCTCGAGCTTTTAAGATGAGTCTAATCAAGAAGGGGGTCCTTACTTATGAAAGATACAGAGGATGAATGTTCAATAGATTCAAACCAAAAAATACACTGGTGAAAGGCATATAAACGTTTTTGGAGTATTTAATAGCATGAGCAAAATTCATGATTTGGCCCAGGGTGTAACCAGAGTACTACGGTATCAATATGGGGGTCCCTACTTATGAATGGATCAGAGGGTGAATGTTCAATAGATTCAAACCAAAAAAACACAGTTGAAAGCGAATATAGAAGTTTTTGGAGTACTTTAATGATGCTATGACTGAATAGTATAGGGAGCCCTTGGCACAGCTCCATTTTCTGCAATGGTCAGAGGTGAGCGGAGAGAACGGGTTCGCGATTTTTTGACCAATCAGGAGCCGAGTAGAAAAATTCTCTTTCCGTCCCGGGTCATGGGCCAATCAGGTGAAATTTTCCTTATTTGTCGTGGGGGTGTCACGTGACATGACGTCGGCAATAGGGACCCCCTGCCTATGATTACCCCAGTGGGGTCAAGCATACAAGGGGGGGTCAAGATTCCTAACAAAGACCAAGTTGGATATTTAGGTGTAGTAAGCCTTATCTTGGATTTGCATGATACTGTGGGGTACATTGACATGAAGGGCGAATCATAGAACAGGATCTGCATGTGAGATGGGTCATATTAGGGTTTTAAAGAAGTTAGGATAGGCTTTAAAGAGTCCTGTGTGCTTGATGGTGGGCAAATGTTCAGTCAATAATTCTCGTGTTTTTAATCTGAATGAGGGGTCCTAGTTTGCGTTCTAGTCGTAAAATGAGTTCCTTAATATATTTGCTATTGAAAATGAGCTTTCAGTACTCTATATAATTTGAAATGATGTCAAGAAAGACATGTTTATGTGCGAGAAGAGTCAGGTTGGAAACTGTTTATTCCAGTCATCCCCCCTCGGCTTTGCTCCGTTTTCTGTAGCCAAAGTAAAGATTCCATTTTCTGTGAAATTCAGTTACGTACTGGTGATTAAGGCATGCTTGCATTTATATGGTTCTAACCTGTTTATAGATTTTAGAGATAAATTTGTCGGGCCTCAAATTAGACTTCAATATGAAAAATAGCATCAAATGTATGTCTATCTTTTGTAATAAACGTTACAAACATTAACATTATCTGTGATATTTAATAGAATACAAAAAGAATGCTAAATAGTGGGACCTCAGCCATATTGTGTTGGGTTTGACGCGCCTCAATATTTTTTATCACCTACAACTATCAAGGAAAATAGTTTAGTGTTTTAAGTATTTTAATATAAACTAGGAATCTGTTCATATTCCAGATTTTGCATTTTTTTAACACCTTAATAGCTCACAGCTATTGTGGTGGGGGCTCCAATAACTCATGTAATGCGACTACTGTTGCTATGCAATACTTTTTATATCATGTGTAAAAATTTAAAATTCGAATCCATCAGTTGCCTTTTTTGTCAGTGGTGGTATATCAAGCGCAAAGGTTTTCAGAAAATGTTAGACCTCCACCTTTTGAAAAGTGTGAAGATGAATTCATGCTAGTAAGAAGGGCTAGCAAGAGTTAGTAAGAAGGCGGCTAGCATGAGTTAGTAAGCAAGGCTAGCATGAGTTAGTAAGCAGGGCTAGCATGAGTTAGTAACAAGGGCTAGCATGAGTTAGTAAGTAGGGCTAGTATGAGTTAGTAAGCAGGGCTAGCATGAGTTAGTAAGCAGGGCTAGCATGAGTTAGTAAGCAGGGCTAGCATGAGTTAGTAAGCAGGGCTAGCATGAGTTAGTAAGCAGGGCTAGGCATGAGTTAGTAAGCAGGTCTGGCATGAGTTAGTAAGCAGGGCTGGCATGAGTTAGTAAGCAGGGCAGGCATGAGTTAGTAAGCAGGGCTGGCATAAGTTAGTAAGCAGGGCTGGCATGAGTTAGTAAGCTGGGCAGGCATGAGTTAGTAAGCAGGGCTGGCATAAGTTAGTAAGCAGGGCTGGCATGAGTTAGTAAGCAGGGCAGGCATGAGTTAGTAAGCAGGGCTGGCATAAGTTAGTAAGCAGGGCTGGCATGAGTTAGTAAGCAGGGCTAGCATGAGTTAGTAAGCAGGGCTAGCATGAGTTAGTAAGCAGGGCTAGCATGAGGGCTGGCATGAGTTAGTAAGAAGGGCTAGCATGAGTTAGTAAGCCGGGCTAGCATGAGTTAGTAAGCAGGGCTAGCATGAGTTAGTAAGAAGGGCTAGCAAGAGTTAGTAAAAAGGGCTAGCAAGAGCTAGTAAGCAGGGCTAACCACTCTAATTAAACAACTTGCTCTAAGTTCATCTAATATTCCCATCAAACTGTTTTTTTTTTTAAATGCAGCTTGGAAAAAATCCTCATCATCAGGGCTAATCTCTGGGGCCCCCAAAACTCTGCACATTCTTGCCCTCCAACAAATCCTCCAAAGTCTTCCAGAAGCCCACCCAGTCAATCACCCGGGAATAGACATGTTTTCGCCAACTGTATTTATTTAAAATAATACGTTAGATAGAAATTGTTTCGCATTGGTATTATATTTACTTTATAAATTTCCTCTATAAAAATGAAATGCCATTGCGCATTGTGATCGTTTTATACTGAATATTGCATAAATACTTTTGAAATTTCATAAAAAAATATTTTAATGAGCCAGGTTTGGAAGGCTTTGGTTTAAAATTATCACTTACTCTTTTTTTTTTTAATAATAAAATTATTAACTTTGACAAAGATTTACTCCTGAAAAATATTGTCTTTTAAGACTTTTATGTGCTATAAAGTTAAGATTTTCAATACTTAGAGTACCAATCGTTAAAGTTTTCTTTTTCCATCACAAAGAAAATCTTTCTTTCTCCCTTATGTTTCATCATTTGCACTGGATGCAGAGCAACCTTCGTGCAAGTCCTGGCTCAGTTCCCCAACGTCCAAACTATTGGACATTGCAAATTTCACTAAATGATGCGGTATCTTAGTTGCCCCCATCTAATTATAGAGATTTTAATCTCTAAACATTTGAGTGCCAAGAACGGCTCTCGTGCAGGGCCCGCGTTCAGTTCCCGACGTTCAAGCTTTTTTGGCTATAGTAAATTTCTCTAAATGCCCTGACCAACTGTTTTCGCCCTGTTTTTTTGTATCTCACCCTGACCAACTGTTTTTGGCTCAATTGTAACCCATCCAGCCGCAGTCTGCTGGATAGAAGGGCAGTGGGCCTGATAAAAATAAAAACATATAAATTGTTAGATCAGCCTCTAAATGAAGCCGTATCTTGCCCTGACCAACTTTTTTTGGCTCAATTGTAATCCATCCAGCCGCAGTCTGCTGGATAGAGGGGCAGTGGGCCTGATAAAAAAAAAACATAAATTGTTAGACTAGCTCTTTACATATGCTAGTTGTTAGAAATGCTATGCTATGCTATGCTAGAAATGCTTTGCTAGAAATTCTGGCAAATTATGGATATTAAAGAATTAAAGTAGGAATATATTTTCACATTAGCTTAATATAACCCAAATTTGTCCCAATTGTATGGGGGGGTGGGGGGGGGGGGGTTATAGGTTAGGTTAAGGAAAATTTGATTATTTAATGATAGAGATATGGCGAATCTTATCATGTTTCCTAAGAACATGTGTACAAATGGAGTTCAATTCCATTTATATGAGGTTGGGTTGTGTTTGAACTGATGTAGAGAAAAATGGCCATTAAACCCATAGTTAATAGAGGTTAGGTTGGGATGGGTTGGCTGTGTCCCAAGAATATGATACCATATATGGAACCAAGATCTTGGTATCAGAGGTATGGGCAAGGGCGGTTGGGTTGATGCAAAAACATCACTTTCGGCGACCAGATATTGAAGATGCGCATTAAATTTAATTGGGAATAGGTGAAACTTGGTCAAATTGGGGCTTTGGTTGTGCTATGAAATGGTAAACTCGGGTAAATTTGGCGGAATTGGATTAAATTAGAATAAATTGGATCAAATTAGGTGGAAATTGGATTAAATTGGGATAAATTTGGCCTTAGCTGTGTGTTAGGTTAGGTCTGGTTTCGTAGGATTGAAGATATATAAACACATCTGGATATTTGGAAATAGCTGGATGGACACTGCACTATTACTACGAAATGGTCTTGGGAATAGGGCGTGACATAGGACACCTGGATATTAGATATTTAAAATGCACATTAAATTTATATGGGATAGGTGAAATTTGGTCAAATTAGGCTTTGGTTATGCTATGAAATGGACAAACTCGATAAATTTAGTGGAAATTTGATTAAATTAGGATAAAATGGGGCAAAATTAGGTGGAAATTGGATTAAATTGGGATAAATTGTCATAAATTAGGTGGAAATTGTCGTAAATTGGGATACATTTGGCTAAATTTGGCCTTGGCTGCATTAGGATAGGACTGGTTTCCTAGGAGTGATGATATATAAGCACATCTGGATATTTGGAAATAGCTGGAAGGACAATGCGCTATTACTATGAAATAGTTTTGGGAATAGGGCGTGACTATGGGGCAACTGGATATTGGATATCGAAAATGCACATTAAATTTGTATGGGATAGGTGAAACTTGGGTGAAATGGGCTTTGGCTGTGATATGATTTGACATATTTTTCCCTATATTTAATAGGGAATTGTCATTAATTGGGATGAAATTAGGTAGATGGCCACAGCACTAACACTATGAAATGGTCTTGGGAATGGTGAATATGTCGTGGCTGGTTACTGGGCATTGGAAATGAACGTTATTTTTAGATGAGATAGAGAAAACTCTGGTGAATTGGGCTTTGGCTTGAACAAATCAGGCCTATTCCTGGGGTGGGGTAGGGGTCTGGTTGGTTGGGGAGGAGGGACAGTGAAATTTACCTTTGGTTCTTATATTATTACCTTGAGGTGCTTCCGGGGCTCAGCGTCCCCGCGGCCCAGTCGTCGACCAGGCCTCCTGGTTGCCGGACTGATCAATCAGGCTGTTGGGCGCGGCTGCTCGCAGCCTGACGTATGAGTCACAGCCTGGTTGATCAGGTGTCCTTTGAAGGTGCGTATCCAGTTCTCTCTTGAACACTGTGAGGGGATTGCCAGTTATGCCCCTTATGTGTAGCCCCTGATTAGTTACATTTAAATTCAGTTTTAGTTTTTTGTTTATAATTGGAGATAACTTTTGGTGGACTTGTCTTTAAACTGGAGTAAATTTAAATAAATTTAGCTTGGGCTGTTTTTTTTAAGCTTTGGGAAATTGGGCTTTTGGTTGTGCCATACACAACAAAATTTAGGTAAAATTGGTACAAATTGTCTTTAATTTGATGAAATTACCTGGAGGGGTGCAGCACTAACTCTTATGAAATGGTCTTGGGGATGTTGTATAAAAGGGATCTCCTGCATGTAGTGGGGGAAAAGGGTTCGAGAGCCGCATAATTGGTTTGGAAACTGAACCCTACATATTGTTTAGCTATGCAAGTGACAATCTCTTGAAAGCTCGTTATGCGATTGTCACTGCTACATACACACACACACACATATGCACCCTAAGTGATTCAACAAGAGGCTTGCAACGGTCTCTACGCAAGGCACTTTTACATCTATGGCCAGTCCGCAGTTGCAGGTCTCACTCCACAACCGCCTAACCTGAGAGTCATGTGCATCCTTCACCTACAGTAAGCAAATGTTTTGGTTACTTTGCTAAGATTCCTGCCAGCGCATCATTATGAATGAAGTTCTTGGGTATTTCTTGGACTCCATTGATGGTGTTATCTCTGAATTCTGCGAATTTTCTTTTCGTATTCCGTTATAAAATGACGCAAAGTATGTGAATAGTTAAACTTGCTCAATGAATTTATGTTAGCTTGCTAATGTAATTGTATGGGGTTTGCATAAGTTTGTTGAGAATATAATTGAATGCTAGTTTAGTTCATTTATTATGAATACCATACCCATCTTGTGGGGCGGGTAGTGGGAAGGGTTATCACGGCGGGTAATGGACTCTAGCAATGAGCCCAATAATTAATTTTGGCTCAAGCAAGAAAACAAACAAAAAATGGGTAAACGAAATTGCCAAAATTAATTTGTGCAATTTTGCAAATGTGATTGTAAGTTTTTATTTTTTTTTTGCATAAGTTTGAGAATATATAATTGAATGTTAGTTTTAATTCATTTATTAATGCAGCCCCTATTCCCATCTTGCGGGCAATAGCGGAAAGGGCTGCAGCGATGCTTAATGGGCCTCAGAGTCAGAACCTACACAATTTATTTAGCTAAAGCAAGTTTTCGCAATCTTAATGAGCTAGTTTTGAAAAATCCAATGGTCATTGTCACACATCAACAATGGGGCATAGAGAGGTTTATGACGAAAGATGAGCAAATAGCCCACAAGAATAGATGGCAACAACAACACCGAACTAGCCTCTCAGGTAGTCTCACCTCTCAGGTCACCTCCCAGGTCACATCCCAGGTCACCTCCCAGGCCACCTCCCAGGTCGCATCCTCCCCAACTCAGCTCTCCTATACCTCCCCCCCTGCCTCAGCTCCCCCAACCCCCCCCCCCTGTCCCTTCCACATTTGCACCTCCCCAACGATTCCCCTGCCCCTGCTACATCACACCTGTCAACGACCCCAGTGGGTCAAGCCATGCCCTCCCCAAACCCACCTTCCCATCCCCCCTCCCCTACTACCCCTTCCTACTCCCCTGCCCCTTCTGCCCCATTGACTTCAATTCCATCTACTCCATCTAAGCTTCCACTGCACCCCTCTTCCACTCACCCCCAAACCCCACCCAACCCTCACCCCTCCTATGCACCTCCAGCCCACATTTAACCCCCTCACCATGTTACCCCCTAACACCTTCCCCCATCTCCCTCTTCCCCTCTTCTACCCCAAAACCCCCACCTACCCCCGATTCCCCCCTAACTAATACACCCTCTCTTCCACTCCCAGCACCCATGCTCCATTCTCCTCTCAGCCCTCTGCCCTTAATATCCCTCTCCCCCCCAACCTCTATCTGACTCTCAGTCTCACTCTATTTCTCAACCCTCCTATGCTATTCAAACCCCTAACTTTCAGACCCATTATGCCCTTCCTACCCACCTAGATGCCCAGACCCCATTCGCCTACCAGGCACTCCCAGGCACCCCCCTAGCACCCCCCATTCACCCCCACAGCACCCACTCGCCCCCCAGACACCCCCCAGAGTCCCCCAGGCCCCCGGTGAAAGGGGGAACTCTGACACCCGAGTTTCCAAGAAGAGTCTCAAGGTTTGGTACACCAATGCTGATGGGGTAGCCAATAAAGCAGAAGAGATAAAAGAAAGAGTTAGTGAGGCAGACCCAGACATAGTGGCAATAGTGGAAACTAAAATAAATGGCATGATCTCGGATGCAATCTTTCCAGAGGGGTACCAGGTGATAAGAAAAGAAAGGACACAGAGACAGGGAGGAGGAGTGGCACTCCTAATAAAGCGGAAATGGAAGTTTGATGAGCTGGAAAATCCGGGTACCAATGAAAGCACGAGGTTCATACATGGAACTCTGACAGTGGATGGGAAGAAGATTGTAATCTTGATACTCTACAATCCCCCACCAAAGAGTAGAAGGCCCAGGCAGGAGTACGAGGACAGCAACAAGACATGTATAGATGAACTGCAGAGGACAGCAACTATAGTGCATAGAATGAAAGCAAAGCTGCTGGTCATGGGGGACCTAAATCACGGAGAGATAGATTGGGAAACGAGGAATCCCCATGGCGGGGAGGAGACCTGGGAAGCGAAGCTGGTAGACGTTATTGACAGGAATTTCCTACCACAGCATGTGAAAGAAGATACTAGGGAAAGAGGAGGGGATACGCCCAGCCTATTAGATCTCATTTCACCCAGAATGTAGAAGACATCGAGCAGCTGGAACATGAAATACCACTAGGAGCTAATGACCATTGTGTCCTAGTCTTTGACTACATGATGGAGCTTAAAATTGTGACCAAAGGACAAGAGGTCCGGGAAAGGAGACTTGATTACAGAAAAGGGAACTACAGAAGGATAAGGGACTACCTGGGAGAAGTGCAGTGGGAGGAAGAACTTAGAGGAAAAACAGTGCAAGGTATGATGAACCAAGTCATATTGAAATGCAAGGAGGCTGAAGAGAGATTTATTCCAACAATAAAGGAAAAAAGCAGGAGGGAATATAATAACCCATGGTTTAATAGACAGTGTCAGGAAGCAAAGGTGAGAAGCAGGAGGGAGTGGAGGAAGTACAGAAGACAAAGGACAACAGGATTAGATGTAACAGAGCTAGGAATGATTACATTAACATAAGACGAGTGTCGGAAAGAAATTATGAGAATGATATTGCAGTCAAAGCGAAAAAGCAACCTAAATTACTACATAGCCATATAAGAAGGAAGATGTTGGTAAATGACCAAGTGACACGACTGAGGAAAACAGAAGGGGCATATACAGAAAGTGACAAGGAAATCTGCGAGGTACGGAGTGTTCACAACCCCGAGCCTGAGCAGCTCCCATTGTTAGAAGCGATTACCCAAGATGAAAGACTATCATATATAGAGGTGACAGCAGAGGAGGTAATGAAACAGTTGACAACACTGGATGCAAATAAAGCTGTTGGACCAGACAAAGTATCACCGTGGATACTTAAAGAGGCAACGCAGGCTCTCAGCGTGCCTCTGGCAATGATCTTTAATGAGTCACTTTTGTCGGGAGAATTGCCCAGTTGCTGGAAGGAGGCAAATGTCGTACCGATTTTCAAAAAAGGTGATAGGGAGGAGGCACTTAACACTTTAGTGCGCGCGGCACTTGCTGAAAATAAAGCGGGTTGTGCGCGCGGCGTTCTGGGCGCTCAAGCGTAAACACAAAAAAGTGTATAATCTTTTCACGCTCCTAACATCAATTCTCGAGCTACGTTTTTCATTTTGGTATCATTGCGTTGGCAATAAAATTCTCTACAAGATCATATGCATAAAATGTCACCCAAGCATTTGGTATCCCACCACGAAGTTAATAAACACGAAGATGACTCGCCGTGATACCCAAACAGGAAGTAAATGTTCATACTCTTTCGTTTGTTGCCAGCCTCAGTCATCCTACAGCGCTCATTTTGATATCACTGAACGCGCAATAAAATTCCCTACCCAGACATATGCCTATCAATGTCTAATTATCTTATCGGGTGACCCGCACGAGTGTGGGAACTGGGCGAAGCGTTAGCCGTGATTTCAACAGCGACGACACTGGTGTGATGCAGCGCTTTGAATGTTTAAACTTATTTCACTGTCCTGACATTATTTCTGGAGCTAAGTATTTCATTTTTATAGCAATGTGTTCGCAATAGAAAGTTCTATAAGAACATGGGTAGAGTTGGCCAACACAGCGTCAAAAAAATTTGCGGCGAATAAAATCTTACGCGTGTTTGTACCCGAGAGCGTCAAAAGTTTTTACTTTGCTCATGTTTTTCAAGTTTATACTTGTTTCACACCGTTTTTTTCTTTTGTATAGTGTTCGGAATAAAATTCCCTACACAGACATATGCATATCAAATACAATTCCTTGGAATTCACAGCTGTAGAGATGACGGAAAACACACAACCGGAACCCGCTCTTGACACTCCAACTCACACCCGCAACACCCGCAACACCCACAAAAAAAGTTTCTCTTGTTTCGTGTATACTTACTTTAGTTTTCGTGCTACAGTTCTCATTTAGGTATCAAAATATTCCTAAGAAAATAGACTACAATACTGAAACAATCTAAGACAATTATGTGTACTTACCAAAGCAAAGACGATTGTGGTAAAATAAGTTGAGCATTTTATCTCCACTCCACCTCCTTCAGGTACTGATTCCTGAAGTTGCTCAACAGATGTTCCTAGGTGGAGTGAAGCTGGTGCGGGTGGTTATTTCTTGTCCACCCAATACACCCTTTTCCTGTGATAAGTGGTGTAACAAGGTATGACGCAAAGTGGAACATCGCATGTCTTGCACGCTATACCAGTTTCCTTCCTGATACCCGACTTTGCACACACATCACACCTGCGACGTTTGGGGATTTTTACCAGCTCATGTTTCAATTTATAGTTCAGGCGAGTCTCTGCTATAACAACACGTCGCTGTTGTCTCTGGGTTGGCAATAAACTACTGTCTGAATCGTCGCTCTCACTATTGTTTTCAAACACTAATGTGGAATATGAATTATCTTCATCAGATTCAGCTTCAGCACTAGGTGTAGACGTGAAGAGAGGGCGCCTCACACCCGACGGGCCAGGTGTTGACGGGTCAGCAGCAGGATACACAGGACCAGTGTCATCATTTATGTCTGGAGCATGAACTAGATGTGGAGATGGTGTAGTTGTTGCAGGCCACTCTGCCTTGTCAAATTTCAATAAAGACCAAATAGCAACTTCATGGAACTGGAGCAGAGTTAGTTTCCTTCGATCATCTGTGTTGGCCTTGTACAATGCATAAGCGTTTTGCAATGCCATTTGCAAGAAATAAAATGTTATTTTCTTGGTCCACTTGTGACATTTCCTGGCGAAATGGTAATACTTTACCATTTGATCAAAGTGGTCAACACCCTTCATGAACTTATTGTAGTCAACAATTGGCTGTGGTTTGTTCACCACAACCTGCTGTAGTCTTACTGTTCCATCTGCCCTGCGAACTCATTTTCTTTTCTGAACTTTCTTTATGTCTGCATTGTGTAGGTTGGTAATCATAGAGACAACTCGCTTGTCGCCCGCAACTCGCCCCCTCCTCCTCCTCCTCAGTTTGGCTTTCAGTCTCTGTTACGAACCCGGATCCGACGTCCGAGCACGGAGCAGTGACGACCGCGCCATCTGTGGGTCAGCTCCCGAAACCCCCTCCAAACGGACGACGGCACCTGGCGAGGACGACGTGTACTAGCTACGAGAGCCAGTTTCCAGTCCCGTTCAGCACTCAACACCGCCGCTGCTGACCTCTGGTGAGGTGGTGCTCAGACTACAACGCCATCTATGAAGTGGATGTGTCGGGCGTTTGTGTCTGAGCCTGTAAGTGAGGTGTTTTAGTGTCCCAGGTATTGATGACGTTTCTGCTTACAGAGTCGACCTGGGACTGCTGTGATGGGAGTTGAGTCAGTCTACCCACGGCAGCCGTCTCCATACCTTGTGCTTTGCTGCAGCAGCTGTGAAGTCGTCCCCCGGAAGAACACTGTGGTGTTACCCTGCCAGTGGAGTGGCAGTAGAAGGATTACCCGGGACCGACTGCTGGAGACGATTATCCACTGGGGTACTGAGGACAGGAGAGTGATTTGTGATATCACACGAGACTCCTGTCTAGGGCGTTTACCCAAATATCGTTCGTGGAGTGGCCTGACCAGCGTTGCGGGTCCAGAACTTGCCAGCAGACCGGCTGGATTTGTGGTTGACGGCCTCCACGGCGGTGCCCCCAGTGGACCTGTGTTTTGGCTGACCTGTGGCCAGGGTAGGCTCGACGTCTCAGAAGAATTCGTTGTGAGGCCACGAAGAAGCACCGAGGAATCAGCACCGAGAGTTTTGCACCAGAGTCTTCAGCAGAAGACAACTATTGTGAATAATCCCCTTGTATAGTGTTAATACCCCTCCCCCTGTGCACTCTTTTATATATATATTTATTTATTTGGTGATGGTGAAAATTATAGTCTTAAGTTCTTAACTTTCTTTCCCTTCCCCCTTTAAGTTTCTTGCGTCACGGATCACATCCCTTGAAAGCCACTACTGGCTTGGGGTCGGATACAACTTCCTCTAACAACATCAGAGTAAGAACCCCGTTGCGTCCCAAGAGGGCCGTAACAGTCTCGTCCTCTGTTGAGTCATCCCCAAGGGGTCTACGGCCCTCAATTTCAAATTCTTCTTCTACATCCTCACCTTCTGCATCACTTCGTTCATTTTCAGCTTGATCAAAGGCATCCAAGACATTGGGAATCTTGGTGGGAGTGAGCCTCATACCAGCAAACCTCCTATAGATGGCGGTAATCCTGTCTTTTCCACTTGATTCTGAGGCTCCTGTAGCCGAAACACCGCTTGGGCCTGGTGCTGGATCCATTATTGATGAATTTAGTGGGTTATAAACACACACAAACGGGTAATAATCCTTGAAAACGTGCGAGTTTGGCGGCCGAGGGGAGAGAGATCCGATCACGTGACGGATCACTGGGCCACGGCCTGTCACGTGACCCAGTAGGCCGACGTGACTTGCGGCCTACCCGAGAGAACGGGACTTTCATGGCGCAGAGTTTGAAACAAACCCCAAGTAAATCGGATTTAAACTGGATTTTTTACAAATATTTTAAACCGCACCGTAAATTTACGTCGTGATCCGACAAGAGGTTACGGAAAACGCCCGTAATTCCAAGTCGAAAATCCAGGAAAGTGTTAACTACAGACCCGTATCACTGACAAGCATCCCCTGCACAATACTTGAAAGAATAATTAGGCTAAGACTTGTTGAGCACCTGGAGAGCATTGGGTTTGTAAACAAGCACCAACATGGTTTCTGGACAGGGAAATCATGCCTAACAAACCTTTTAGAATTCTATGATAAAGTAACAAGGATAAGGCAGGACAGAGAAGGCTGGGCAGACTGCATATTTCTTGACTGCCAAAAGGCCTTTGATACAGTACCGCACATGAGACTGCTATACAAACTTGAGAGGCAGGCAGGAGTAAGCGGAAAGGCCCTAGTATGGGTGAAGAACTACCTAACAGGAAGGAGCCAGAGGGTAATGGTAAGGGGCGAGAAGTCGGACTGGCAAACAGTAACAAGTGGAGTACCTCAAGGATCGGTGCTGGGACCAATCCTCTTTCTAATTTACGTAAATGATATGTTTACAGGAGTGGAATCATACATGTCAATGTTTGCGGATGACGCAAAATTAACGAGAAGAGTTGTGACAGACGAAGATTGTAGGATCCTCCAAGAGGACTTAAAAAAGGTTGCAGAGATGGCCAGGGAAATGGCTACTGGAGTTTAACACCAGTAAATGTAAAGTTATGGAAATGGGATCAGGTGACAGGAGACCAAAGGGACAGTACACAATGAAGGGGAACAGCCTACCTGTAACGATTCGAGAAAGAGACCTGGGAGTGGATGTGACACCTAATCTAACTCCTGAGGCACATATAAATAGGATAACGACAGCAGCGTACTCTACACTGGCGAAAATTAGAACTTCATTCAGAAACCTAAATGAGAAGGCTTTTAGGGCGCTTTACACTGCCAACGTGAGAGCCGTCTTAGAGTATGCCGTGCCATCATGGAGCCCCCACCTGAAGAAACACATAAAGAAACTGGAGAAGGTTCAGAGGTTTGCGACGAGGCTTGTCCCAGAGTTATGAGGGATGGGATATGAAGAGCGTCTGAAGGAACTGAACCTTACGACACTAGAGAAAAGAAGGGAGAGAGGAGATATGATAGGGACATATAAAATACTCAGGGGAATTGACAAAGTGGAAATAGATGAAATGTTCACACGTAATAATAACAGAACGAGGGGACATGGGTGGAAACTGGAAACTCAGATGAGTCACAGAGATGTTAGGAAGTTTTCTTTTAGCGTGAGAGTAGTGGAAAAATGGAATGCACTTGGGGAACAGGTTGTGGAAGCAAATACTATTCATACTTTTAAAACTAGGTATGATAGGGAAATGGGACAGGAGTCATTGCTGTAAACAACCAATAGCTGGAAAGGCGGGATCCAAGAGTCAATGCTCGATCCTGCAAGCACAAATAGGTGAGTACACAGAGGAATGAATGTTACCAGGAGCACGTGGAGACAACAGTAGCACGTGGAGACAACATTGATACCAGAGAGAGGAGAGGACAGGCGACCAACCCCGTCATAAGGATATCTCTTCAAACTCACCTAGGCATGCTTGCTTGGGGTGAGCTAACCATAGGTACCCCTCGCTAGGTCATCAATAAGGTGTACAGAGTAACTTAAAATACCTAATTTAAAGTAGGTCTCAATATCTCAAATATACAACTCCGTGTGGCTCACTTGGGAACGGGGCTTGACACATGCTACCCTGGTGACCTCACCCCACACCTTTCCACGCCTTACACTGTCCCAACCCAGCAAACACAAATCATCTAGAAAACGTTCGTCTATCTTTTCTAATAGGTGTGGGAATGATTTGCATTGAGAATGGTGCAGGAGAGCCTTTGAGATACTTTTAATCCAAAAATCCAAACACAAAGGTTTTATAATAAATTGTTTTTCTACAACTATTTTGTTCCTAATGTATTACAAATAGTTTTTACATGTTTAAATATAAAATTTATGGTGTTTTTTGTAAAATTCATTAATAAATTGTGAATAATATCTATTGGCTCAGTGAAACGTTCAAAATCCAATCCAAAATCCAAAAATATATGATCAGAAAAAAGTAGTTTTCCAAATTTTCTAAAAATCGCTCTTTTTAACACAATTTGACTCCTTATGCATTCCACTAAACACTAATATCATGTTTAAATATATAATTTATGTATTATTCCCTAAGATAAATTAGATAAATTATAAAAGTTGCTGGAAAGTGGGGTGAAAGAATCTGAAAACGTTTTGTTGTCTTATATTGGCTTGTTCTTATTAACTATGTCTCAAGTGCACAGTTTATCAAACAAGAAGATTAACATTCGTCAACCCTTAAAATCTTATATGTTATCTTGCTGGTGCAAAATGGGTGAATCTTTAAGAACAGCTTGTATCTATATGACAAATGGTGTTTTCCCAAACTCAAACATTGTAGGGTTTATTATTCTACACATATTTCTAATGACTCTTAGATGTTTACATTCTCTGAAGTATAATTGTGAAGGCTGTGTCCATCACAAGTAGGAGTAAGAGTGATTGAGAGTGAGTATGAGAGTAAGAGTGAGTGAGTGAGAGTAAGAGTGACTGAGAGTGAGTAAGAGTGACTGAAAGAGAGTAAGAGTGACAGAGTGTATAAGAGTGAGTGAGAGTGTGTAAGAGTAAGAGTAAATGAGAGTAAGATTGATTGAGAGTGGGTAAGAGTGAGTAGGAATAAGTAAGAGTGAGTGAGAGTAGGAGGGAGTGAGAGTGAATAAGGGTGAGTGAGAGTAAGAGTGAGTGAGTGATTGAGAGTAAGAGTGATTAAGAGTGATTGAGTGAGTAAGAGTGAGCGAGAGTGGGTAAGAGTGACTGAGAGTAAGAGTGAGTAAGAGTAAGAGTGACTGAAGGTGAGTGAGAGTGTGTAAGAGTGAGTGAGAGTGAGTAAAAGTAAGAGTGACTGGGAGTGAGTGAGAGTAAGAGTGACAGAGTAAGAGTGATTGACAGTAGGAGGGAGTGAGAGTGAGTAAGAGTGAGTGAGAGTAAGAGTGACTGAGAGTGAGTGAGTGAGTGAGAGTAAGAGTGATTGAGAGTGAGTAAGAGTGATTGAGAGTGAGTAAGAGTGAGCGAGAGAGGGTAAGAGTGACTGAGAGTAAGAGTGAGTAAGAGTAAGAGTGACTGAAGGTGAGTGAGAGTGTGTAAGTGTGAGTAAGAGTGAGTGAAAGTAAGAGTGACTGGGAGTGAGTGAGAGTAAGAGTGACAGAGTAAGAGTGATTGAGAGTAAGAGTGAGTAAGGGTGAGTATGAGAGTAAGAGTGTTTGAGAGTTAGAGTAAGAGTGATTGAGAGTTAGAGTGAGAGTAAGAGTGATTGAGAGTAAGAGTGATTGGGAGTAGGAATGAGAGTAAGAGTGAGTAAGAGTAAGAATGAGAGTAAGAGTGATTGAGAGTAAGAGTAATTAAGAGTGAGTGAGAGTAAGAGTGAGAGAGTGAGTATGAATGGGTAAGGGTGACTGAGAGTGAGTAAGAGTGACTGAGAGTGAGTAAGAGTGACTGAGAGTAAGAGTGAGTATGAGAGTGAGTAAGAGTAAGAGTGAGTATGAGAGTGAGTAAGAGTAAGAGTGAGTATGAGAGTGAGTAAGGATGACTGAGAGTAAGAGTGAGTAATAGTGCGTAAGAGTGATTGAGAGTAAGAGTGAGAGTGATTATGAGAGTGAGTTAAGAGTGTGAGGTGTGAGAGGTTAGCTGGCCAGGAAGGAAGGATGTGTGTCACAGATAGGCCTAGGCCTCGTGATCTCTAATGTTGGTTTTTATATATATGTTGGATTTTTTGTCCTGTTTCAAATTATAATTATTTAGCAGGAATGTAATAAGATATTGCACAGTATTAATGTGACAATAATATATGCATTATTTCCTTGATAATCAAACTTGTTGTTCAAAGTTAATATACAATCTTTGAAGGAAACATTTTGAGAGCGCGAGCTGGCAACACTGGGCTGGTCGTGAGAGAGACATATGGTTAGTTGTGCTCAGACCTTCAGTGGTGAAGGGTGTGTCCCAGCTGGCCGCCACCAGCCGCCACCAGCCGCCACCAGCTGCCACCCGCCGCCACCACCCACCACCGCCACCAGCCACCACCAAAGCCGCCGCCACCACCACCCACCATCGCCGCCACCACCACCACCCACCACCGCCGCCACCACCCACCACAGCCACCACCACCCATCACAGCCGCCACCACCACCCACCATCACCGCCACCACCAGCCGCCACCGCCCACCACCAGCTGCTACCACCGCCACCACCAGCCGCCACCACCGCCCGCCATCAGCCGCCACCGCCCGTTGCCACAGTCGCCACCGCCAGCCACCACCAGCCGCCAAAAGCTGCCATCACCGCCACCACCAGCCGTCATCAGCTGCCACCGCCACCAGCCACCACCGCCATCACCGCCCGCCATCAGCCGTCACCGCCCGTTGCCACAGTCGCCACCGCAAGCCGCCACCAGCCGCCACCACCCACCACCGCCGCCCGCCACCATCCAACACAGCCGCCACCACCCATCACAGCCGCCACCGCCCGCCACCACCACCACTGTCCGCCACCGCCAGTGTCCGCCACCGCCGCCACTGTCCGCCACCACCACCACTGTCCGCACGCCGCCACTGTCCGCCACCACTGTCCGCCCGCCGCCACTGCCCGCCACCGCCACCACTGTCCGCCCACTGCCACTGTCCGCCCGCCACCACTGTCCGCCCGCCGCCACTGTCCGCCACCGCCACCACTGTCCGCCCGCTGCCACTGTCCGCCCGCCACCACTGTCCGCCACCGCCACCACTGTCTGCCACCGCCACCACTGTCCGCCCGCTGCCACTGTCCGCCCGCCACCACTGTCCGCCCGCCACCACTGTCCGCCCGCCGCCACTGTCCGCCACCGCCACCACTGTCCGCCCGCTGCCACTGTCCGCCCGCCACCACTGTCCGCCACCGCCACCACTGTCCGCCACCGCCACCACTGTCCGCCACCGCCACCACTGTCCGCCACCGCCACCACTGTCCGCCACCGCCACCACTGTCCGCCACCACCACCACTGTCCGCCACCTCCACCACTGTCCGCCCGCCGCCACAGCCGCCACTCTCCGCCGTACAGCCTCCCCTCTCTCCGTTCCCCTCCTCTCTTTTTTCTGTCTCACTCTCTTTTTGTTCTGTCTCTATTTTTCTTGTTCTCTCTCTCTTCTTTTCACACTCTTCTCTCTCTCTTCTTTTCACACTCTTCTCTCTCCCTATCTCTTCCTCTTCTCTCTCTCTTACATTACCTATCTGCATGTCTCTTCTTCTTCTCTCTCTCACTCTCTCCTCTTCTCTCTCTCACTCTCTCCTCTTCTCTCTCTCACTCTCTCCTCTTCTCTCTCTCACTCTCTCTTCTTCTCTCTCTCCTCTCCTCTCTCCTCTCTCCTCTCTCTTCTCTCTCTCTCTTCTCTCTCTCTTCTCTCTCTCTCTCTCTCTCTCTCTCTCTCTCTCTCTCTCTCTCTCTCTCTCTCTCTCTCTCTCTCTCTCTCTCTCTCTCTCTCTCTCTATATATATATATATATATATATATATATATATATATATATATATATATATATTTATATTTATATAGGGCATATGTTTTTGTATTTTTGCTGATTTGTTAGTAAATAATAAAAGAAATATAAATTATTTGATTTTTTTTACTCTTAAATTGGTTTTAATATTTAAATTGAAAATAATAATATAATATAAAGTAAAATATAATAAAAATAATAATATAATATAAAATAATATAATTTAATTTCAAGAAATTTAACTTTAAATTATAGGCTCAAACCTTTCATAAGAGATTCATATTGGTATATGAATGATTCATGTTAGGATTGTAAAGTTGCCACAACATCTCAAATTAGTGTTAGATACGTAGGTTTTGGTTATAAGTTTTGGAAACCTATTTAAGTCCACACACAAATTCGTATCTTATACGATAAAACAAACGTTTCCAATCCTTTCAAATACTTTCCAGATATGTTGTGGCAACCTTAAATTGTTTGCTGGGAAGGCACCCCCCTACCCCTCCCCCAATACACAAACACCCCCTGCACTCAACACACACACACACACACACACACACACGGACACACACGCACACATGCACACGCACACACACACACACACGCACACATGCGTGTTGGGTGGACGTGGGTTGGGAGCTCCTGGTTCACTAGTGGAGTGGGAGGGGTAATCAGGCAACTTCGAAGTGAAAAAGTGTGTACAAGTGAATGAAAAAAACCTTGGGTTTTGACCAAAGTTATAAGGTAGTGAAGAAAAACAGTTTAAGTAGCATAATTGAAAATAATTGTTGAAGTACTGTGGCAGTGTGGAGCAGACCTCACCAACCTCTGACCGTGACCTCACCCCCGGCAGCAACCCTACCAACACCACGTGGGACGACGCTTGGAGATTCACTCACCTATTGTGTTAGCAGGACGGTAAGATACTTGGAACCCCTGTGGGTAAGGTTGCATTATAGCAATGACTAGGTCAGGAAGGGGGTCTAGGTCCAGCAGTATTATGATTGAAGAAGAAGACAGGTTTGTGGAGAAGATGATTGGGAAATTTGTAGAGAAGAGGGATGTTTGGATAGATGATCTAATCCAGGGAATTAAAAGTGAAGTCTTTAATAAGATACAGAACGAGGTCCAAAGACTCAAACAAGAGTTTATGGTTTATATTCAAGAGGAAATCAGGAAGAGCAGGGTAGAATGGCAAGGAGAAATATCTAGGCTTACTAATGAATTTGGCAGGAATAAGGGAAGCTTGGCAGGGGAAGGGGGAGTAGTAGTAGGTGGAGTAACGGGAGTAGGAGGGGTGGGGGTCAGCCAGGGACGGGGCCACCAGCATGACCCTGAACTGAGAAAGAGGACAATCATAATCCATGGATTGCTTGAAGCCAGGGCACCATCGAGGCAGGAAAGGATGGAGAATGAGGAGTTGGAGCTACAGGGGATCTTGACAGACATGAGAGCCCAGATGGCAGGGAATGAGGTGCAAGTCCAACGACGCATTGGGCCATACAACTGTAAAAGGAAACGACCTGTCCTGGTACAGTTCACTAACGAAGAGGCAGTGGATTACATACTGCATCACAAACACTTACTCAGATGTAGCGAAAATTACTACAACGTATATATTGACAAATTCATGACGAAGGAGGAGCAGATAGCCCACAGAGCAAGCAAACAACAATACAACTCTTCCCATTTGAGCGTAGCTAAACACCCCAATACTAATCCACCCCATACTAACCAGCTCACACCTTCTCAGGTCACTCCCTCCCCAAATCAGCCTTCCCTGCCCCGTCTTATCTCTCCAACACCTCCCTTGACCCCTCTGACCCCACTGCAGTCAAATTATCCCACATTCCAAGGACCCCCTCACCACCTCAACCCCCAAAACCCGTCCGGCCCTCATCCCCTCAACCCCCAAAACCCACCCAGCCCTCATCCCCTCAACCCCCAAAACCTACCCAGCCCTCACCCCTCCTCATCCCCTCTCCTTCCATGTGACCCCCCCACCCTTGCGAGGGGGGTGGGAGGTTCCCCCCACCCCCTCTATCCTTCCCCCTCCCAACCTCTCAACCTCTATCTGACTCCCAACTTTACGCTATCTCCCAACCCCTCTATGCCTATCTGACCCTCCCTAATCTTCAGACCCAGTATGCCCTTCCTACTCCAGACCTACCTACCCAGGCCCTACCCCAGACCCTCCTACCTACCTTCCTAGAAGCCCAGCCCCCATTAGTCCCCCAAGCAAAACTCCTGACCTCTTTCACCCCCCGGACCCCCCTTGACACCCCCCGGATCCTCCCCGCCCCCAGTCATCCCCCAGACACCCCCCAGATCCCCCAGGTCCCCCCTGCCCCCAGTCACCACCCAGACACCCCCTCAGATCCCCCCAGACCCCCAGAGAAAGGGAGAACTATGGTACAAGAGTTTCCATAAAGAATCTCAAGGTTTGGTACACCAATGCTGATGGGGTATCTAATAAAGCAGAAGAGATAAAAGAAAGAGTGAGTGAAGCAGATCCAGACATAGTTGCAATTGTAGAAACTAAAATTAATGACATGATCTCAGATGCAATCTTTCCTGAAGGGAAAGTGATATGAAAAGAGAGGACACAGAGACAGGGAGGGGGAGTGGCACTCCTAATAAAGCAGAAATGGAAGTTTGAAGACCTGGGAAATCGGGTTACCAATGAGTGCACAAGCTTTATACATGGAACTCTGACAGTAGATGGGAGGAAGATTGTGATCTTGGTAATCTACAATCCCCCACCAAACAGTAGAAGACCCAGGCAGGAGTATGATGACAACAACAAGGCATGTATAGATGAACTACAAAAGGCAGCAGCACTAGCCCATAGAATGAGAGCGAAGCTGCTGATCATGGAGGACCTAAATCATGGAGAGATAAATTGGGAATCAAGGAATCCCCATGGAGGGGACGACACGTGGGGAGCAAAATTAGTAGATGTTATAGACAGGAATTTCCTAACACAACATGTGAAGGAAGACACAAGGGAAAGAGGATGAGATGCACCGAGCCTATTAGACCTGATTTTCACCCAGAACGTAGAAGATAGCGAGAATTTAGAGCATGAAATACCTCTAGGGGCCAGTGACCATTGCGTCCTGGTCTTTGACTACATGATGGAATTCAAACTTATGACCACGGGACAAGAGATCTGGGAAAGGAGAGTTGACTACAGGAAAGGGGACTATAAGAGGATAAGGAACTATCTGGGTGAAGTGCAGTGGGAGGAAGAAATTAGAGGAAAAACAGTCCAATATATGATGGACATAGTCATACAGAAATGCCAGGAGGCCGAAGAGAGATTTATACCAACAGTATAGGGAAAAAATAAGAAGGAATATAATAACCCATGGTTTAATAGACAGTGTCAGGAAGCAAAAATGGCCAGCAGGCGGGAGTGGAGGAAGTACAGAAGACAAAGGACAGAGGACAACAGGATCAGATGCAACAGAGCTAGGAACGATTACATTAACATAAGACAAACATCGGAAAGGGACTATGAGAACGATATTGCAATCAAAGCAAAAAAACAACCTAAGTTACTACACAGTCATATAAAAAGAAAAATGTCGGTGAACGACCAAGTGACAAGACTAAGGAAGACAGAGGGGACATATACTGAAAGTGACAAGGAAATCTGCGAGGCACTGAATGCCAGTTTCCATGGAGTGTTCACCACCGAGCCTGAGCAGCTCCCATTGTTGGAAGGGGTTATCCTAGATGAGAGACTATCAGATTTAGAGGTGACAGCAGAGGAGGTAATGAAACAGTTGACAACTCTACATGCAACTAAAGCAGTTGGACCAGACAAAGTATCACCGTGGATACTAAAAGAAGCAGCGCAGGCCCTCAGCGTGCCTCTGGCAATGATCTTTAATGAGTCATTTATGTCAGGAGAATTTCCCAGTTGCTGGAAGAAGGCAAATGTCGTGGCGATCTTCAAGAAAGGCGATAGGGAGGAGGCACTTAACTATAGACCTGTATCACTGACAAGCATCCCCTGTAAAATACTGGAAAGAATAATTAGGCTACGACTGGTTGCACACCTGGAGAACATTAGGTTTGTGAACAAACATCAACATAGGTTCTGGACAGGGAAATCGTGCCTAACAAACCTTTTGGAATTCTATGATAAAATAACGAGGATAAGACAGGACAGAGATGATTGGGCAGACTGCATATTTCTAGACTGCCAAAAAGCCTTTGATACAGTACCGCACATGAGACTGCTGTTCAAGCTCGAGAGGCAGGCGGGGGTGGAGGGGAAAGGTCCTAGCATGGATAAGGAACTACCTAACAATAAGGAGCCAAAGAGTTACGGCTGGGGCGAGAAGTCGGACTGGCGAACAGTAACAAGTGGAGTA
>NC_091155.1:13611575-13706575 GCF_040958095.1 Procambarus clarkii
GAAATATTAGTTGTTCTTAGTAAATTATAATAAGCACTAAAAATTATTACATAGAACAACAGTCCTTCACCAATCAATATTATATACCATAGTTTGTGCTTTACAAATCTTTAAAGGATGTTTTGTAGGAACGCTAACAGAAATCGATGTTACGTTGGAATGTCTATGGGGTAAACTACTGCAAACAGGACGGTATTGTGTCTACTATACCAACTATAGCTAGGATGGGTATATTGTCACCTACCGCCTGTTAGGTGGGAAAGGGGTCCAATACCACCCACAGGATGGGTATGAGGGTCACATCCACCCACAGGATGAGTATGGGGATCACATCCACCCACAGGAAGGGTATGGGGTCCAATACCACCCACAGGATGAGTATGGCGTCCACTACAACCCACAGGATGGGTATGGGGCTCCAACCACCCATGGAATGGGTATGGGGCTCTAACCACCCATAGAATGGGTATGGGGCTCCAACCACAAATAAAATGGGTATAGGGTCCAATAACACCCACTGGATGTGTATTGCGTCCATTGCCGCGCGTCGAGCTCGAAAACCGCAGCATTCATCTCAGAACCATGCCTATTTCACGCAGATTCCTTAATAAACGTAAGAGTTTTATATGTCACAAGAAAGATAGAAATATAAGCTTCATTCTAAATACCTTACCATGGGCATATTTAAATTTAAAGCAAAGATACGTGTACTTTATAATAGCCGAGCTTTAACCCCGGACAGATTGATCGACCGAGCAACTCTCTCTCAGAACAATGTTTATTTCACGTGAATTCGTTAATAAACATATATGTTTTATATGTCTCAAGAAAGGCAGACATATAAGCTTCACTTTAAACACTTTACCATGGACATATTTAAAGTTCTAATGAAGATACATGTATTTTAAAAATTACGGAGCTCCCACCCCGTACAGACTGAACGACAGAGCAACTCTCTCAGATCAATGTTTATTTCACGTAAATTCGTTAATAAACACAAATGTTTTATGTCTTAAGCAAGATAGAAATAAGAGCTTCATTTTAAATACATTACAATAGACATATTTATAGCTCAAGTGAAGATACATATGTTTTTATAGTAGCGCTCAGTAGCTTGTCGGGCATGGAGTGCAGACGCCTACGCACTTGCCGATATATTGTATAATTAACAAAGATACGCTAATAAAGCCTAAAATCTTATATGCCTCCAGAAAGATCGAGATATGAACATTATTATGATTTCACCAAATGAAATATATCATGTTCGAGAACAAAGATATAATCAATTTTAAATTAAGTTTCGACTCTTGCTCGGGCGAGAGAGAGGGAGCGACTCTCGCCCCATCTATTGGAGATTTCTGTCCACTAAAGACCCAAAGCAACTCAAGCCCTCCTAGCATTATTTAAGTAATGAAGTAATATGGTATATTTACTATAATGTGGGTACTGAATGCAGAACATGAGAAAACATATATTTACTCCAAACTAATATAATTTCATTATGAAATAAGTAAATAAGTAGCATCAAAGGAAGTCGACGGTCCAAGCGTCAATGTTGTGGAGCGACTTATCCAAGATATATCGTTGTTTGGAAAGTGTTTGTTGACATATCCAGTTGTCGCACTTCTCTGCACAAATTATCACAAATTTAAATTATAATGTTAACAAGTAGAATACGTATTTTTAATAAAATCTAACATAACTAGCCAGAAAACATTTAACATTTATTAAAAAAATATATGTTTGGAAGTTAAATCGACTTCATAGGACAATTGTTTTGTTATATCAACCAATATATCTTTGTTATATTGTTTTTGTTATATCAACCAATCCTTGTAAAAATTTATTGTATGTATGTACCTTACCTAAATAAAATTGTATTGTATATATACTCGTTATTCGTTGACATGCGTTCGCTACTTAAACTACCATGTACTGTACTTATGTAAAATCTCCCATGTCAAGTTCAAGTTCAAGTATGTTTATTGAGATAAGCAATAAATACATCTCAAAGGGATAGAGTAGCTTAGGCTATTTCTACCCCCCCTCTACTTCAAGTCCATCAAGGGGCGCACAAATTCAGTGAGTACAAATAGACAAATATCATTACAAGAATCCCATTTAATCTCCCATGTCTCTTCGCTCATCTCACCGAACCCTACAGGCTCTGTGATATATTGTTTAATTAATTGAGATTCACAAATAAAGCTGATAATTGTATCTGTTAACAAAAAGGCAGAGCTTAGTTTAGTTCATTTATTATGCACCCCATACCCATCCTATGGGCGATAGTGGAGTGTTACAGAGGCACATAATGGGCTCAGGGACTGAGCCCCACAATTCATATAGCCAAGGAAGTTATAATCTTGATAAGCTAGTTACAAAAGTCAATGCACATTGTCACATCAACAATGGGCTCGAGACCGACCACAAGTACAGTTTATAATTTAAGCAACTGACATATATGGAGGGCTAGTGTCACAATTGATATGTTTATCCTACACATAACCCCCTCTCCCCCATCCAATGGGCAGCGGTGGATAGGTTACAATCAAGTCGTTTTTTGCTTTTTATTTAGAGATTAGATCTTATTGGGTGCGGAAAGATATTCATATTTTAAAGAAGGCTTCTTGGCTGATGCACTCCATTGATGGAAAATATACATCCTTTGAAAATCAATGTTAGTTTGATCTAGATATTGTAATTAACGCAGTTACCTTGTGTTATTCTTCACCTATATCTTTTTCTGGTTAATCCCTATTTACATTATGCAGTTCAGGTTTCGTCGCCAGACTATAGTTTTTAGTTTAGTTAATTTGTCACATAATGGGTTCAGGGACTGAACACACAATATATTTATCTAAGCAAGTTACAATCTTGAGGAGCTAGCCACAAAATTCATAACACATCGTCACATCAACAACGTGGGTTCGAGATCGACCACAAGTACAGTTTCTAAATTAAGCAAATGTCATATGTGGAGAGCTAGTGTCACAATTGATATGATTGTCCTGCACATTTCCACAGTGGTTTGCTTGGGTTCTTTTAATTATCTTAGATATCATTGAAGAGAACCTCCTAGGTACTATAGTGTATATATGCTGGTAAGAAGTATAATTATCCTGAGAAGTCGTGTAAATTATGTTGTACGAGTGCTTCCAGTTAAGTAACATAGTTCATTTGTGTGCGCGTGCTTGAAGAGGAAATGTTATCCCCCCCCCACATTGCAAATATTTGTGGGTTTCAGACCATACGACCACGGCTTACCCTCGCCGCGGTCGAGGGTAAGAACACCGGATGTATACCTAGTATTACAAGTATACATTAGCAATAACAATTATGGAAAGTTCCTTCACCTATACATAGACAAGAGACTGAACTTCAGCACCCACATACAACACATAAGGGGATGCTCTGAGAGAGAGAGAGAGAGAGAGAGAGAGAGAGAGAGAGAGAGAGAGAGAGAGAGAGAGAGAGAGAGAGAGAGAGAGAGAGAGAGAGAGAGAGAGAGAGAGAGAGAGAGGGAGAGTAAAATTATCCACTGAGGTCTGATTAAGTCCTTTTGGGGACCTTAATCATTAGGACGTCCAATGATTAACGCAAAGTGAAGCGTATTCAGATGGTATATTGACAACATTCAGCATATCTCATAATGACCTAGTAGTACTTGGTGCACAAATACCTTTTGCAAAGGAATCGCAAAACATAATTAAACACAACTGTACCGTACAGTGTTATATATTTATTTCAGTTTGAACAATTTTTAACATTAACATTCCAACATTCATTTTAGCAAGTTCTCTCAGAATGACGTGTGGGTTAGCAATGTCAAAGGCTGACTTAAGATCTAGGAAAGTGGTATATGACCTATCAGTATGCAGGGTGAGGAATGTGGTAATACAGTGATGTACACTCTTTCCATGCATAAAGCCATATATCTGGGGAGACAACATATTAATAATTTTGTAAAGGAGACGGTTGAGAACATCCTCTCAAGACACTTATAGAGACATCTAGTGAGGGAGATTGGGCGAAAAGCACTCGGCTGGTGAGGTTTAGGAATGGGAATAATAACACTGTTGGTCCATGACTTAGGAAGCTCCCCAGTTACATAGCACATATTATACAATTGAAGAAAGGTATTCCCTGGAACTAGCAGAAGCATATGCAGTATGCCGTCAGTAACTCCATCCTCCCCGGGTGATGTAGCTTTGCCTTTATGTAGAGCAGAATCTAGTTCGTATTCAGTAAAAGCATGTCACAGTCATCCTCTTGATGAAGCATGAAGTCAAGGAACCTTGCTCTATCAGTATATCTATCATTTAATTCATTCTGTGAGGGTAGAGGAAGACTGTCAAAGCTGGAAGTCGTGGCCCAAACATCAACAAGCTCATTTGCTCTCTGCAGAGGATTAGGGTACGAGATCTCTGCAGCATTTTTCCCTTTGATCTTGTTGATATCCTTCCATGCCCGACTTAGTGGCGTGTGAGAATTGAGACCACGGACAAAAGTTTCCCAGTCTGTCTGCCTCAGCTCCACCATACGTTCCCTGGCCTTAGCCAGAGCCGCTTGAAAGAGCCGAAGCATTTCAGCAGTGCGGGTCCTTCTACAAGCTAGTCCAATTATTCTGGCAGTGCGTTTTAGTGTCTGCAATTTAGAATCATTATAATAAACATAAGTGCTATGACCAGTGTAATTTGGGTTACGTGGCCTGGACGATGGATCAAGTGATTCTATAAACTGGTTGATAGTACCTGTGAGCTCATTGTTAAAATCTTCAACTGATGAAGGCTCAGATGAACTGCACCAATCTGACACATGAGCAACAAGATTGTCTCGTTGATCGATGGGCACAGCCAGCCTCTTCCGCTTGAACACTCCACCAGGGAGGATAGAACTGCCAATGTTTACAGTGGCTAATATGGCCAGATGATCAGACGCCATATCTGGCACTATTGACGAGGCGCACACGGTGTGGGAGACGTTGAAACCGAGACATAGACCAAAAATACCTCCGTAGATATTCGTCGGTTCAAGGTCACCCACAATCTGTGCATCATCGTGACTACCTAATAGTGACACCAGTTGGTTGCCGTTACGATTACTGAACTGCGAATTACCAATATTCCTATGTCTAGCGTTATAATCACCTCTAATGATGGTAGGCTCAGTCTGAATACAGATAGGAAGGTCAGCATAATTAAAGTTACAAGGAGTCGATTATTTAGTACATAGTTGTTTTTCTCTTAAACTGGATGATAGAGGGGGAGTCTTTAACGTGATTGGGAATACATACATACATACATACATACATACATACATACATACATACATACATACATACATACATACATACATACATACATACATACATACATACATGCATACATACATGCATACATACATACATACATACATACATACATACATACATACATACATACATACATACATACATACATACATACATACATACATACATACGTACATACATACGTACACACATACATACATACATGCGTACATACATACATACATCCATACATACATACATACATACATACATACATACATACATACATACATACATACATACATACATACATACATACATACATGCATGCGTACATCCATCCATCCATCCATACATACATACATACATACATACATACATACATACATACATACATACATACATACATACATACATACATACATACATACATACATACATGCATACGTGCATGCATACATACATACATACATACATGGGAGAATGGGGACCCACATGGTGGTGCAGATACGTGGCGAGCTAAACTCTTGGAAGTGGCAACAAGGAATTTTCTGAGCCAGCATGTCAAGGAACCCACAAGAATGAGAGGCAATGATGAACCAGCTAGACTCGACTTGATATTCACCCTGAATGAGTCAGAAATAAGGGAAGTCAAAGTTGAAGACCCCATAGGAATGAGTGACCACAGTGTACTGACCTTTGAGTACTTGGTGGAGGTAGGGATAACCTATCCAAGGATGGGAGTGGAGGGGAAAAGACTGAATTACCGAAGAGGAAAATATGACGAGATGAGGAACTTCCTCAGGGGAATACCATGGGAAACAGAACTTAGAGACAAGAATGTGCAGGTCATGATGAATATTGTCACCCAAAAGTGCCAGGAAGCTGCAGACAGGTTTATCCCCGTCCAAAAGGAGAAAAACGAAAAACAACAGAAAAATCCATGGTTCAACCAGGAATGTAAGGTAGCGAAACAACTGAGCAAAAGAACATGGAAAAACTACAGAAATAACAGAACACCAGAGAGCAGGGAGAGATACCAGAGGGCCAGAAATGAGTACATCAGAGTGAGGAGGGAAGCAGAGAGACAGTTTGAAAATGACATCGCGAGTAAAGCCAAGACCCAACCAAAGCTGCTCCACAGCCATATCAGGAGGAAAACAGCAGTGAAGGAACAAGTGATGAAGCTGCGGAAAGGGGAGAACAGATACACAGAGAATGACAAGGAGGTGTGTGAAGAACTCAACAAGAGATTCCAGGAGGTCTTCACAATAGAACAAGGAGAAGCCCCTGCACTAAATGAGGAGGCGGCAAACCAAGCAACCTTGGAGGAATTTGACCTCACCAGTGATGAGGTCAAAAGGTGTCTGCTGGAGCTAGATGTGACAAAGGCTGTTGGGCCTGATAGAATCTCACCATGGATACTAAAGGAAGGTGCAGAAGCACTAAGTGTGCCACTCTCTATGGTGTATAACAGGTCACTGGAAACAGGAGACTTACCAGAAAGTTGGAAGACAGCTAACGTGGTCCCAATATACAAAAAGGGTGACAGGCAAGAGGCACTGAATTACAGGCCAGTTTCCTTAACTTGTATACCATGCAAGGTGCTGGAGAAGATCGTGAGGAAAAGGCTCGTAGAGCATCTGGAGGGAAATAACTTTGTAACGCACCACCAACATGGGTTCAGAGATGGTAGATCGTGCCTCACAGGTTTAATAGAATTTTATGACCAGGCAACGAAAATTAGGCAGGAAAGAGAAGGGTGGGCCGACTGCATTTTCCTGGATTGCCAAAAAGCCTTTGACACAGTACCCCATAAAAGGCTGTTAAAAAAGTTGGAGCAACAGGCAGGAGTAAAAGGGAAGGTGCTCCAGTGGATAAGGGAGTACTTAAGCAACAGGAAACAGCGAGTAACGGTGAGGGGGAAGACATCAGAGTGGCGAGATGTCACCAGCGGAGTCCCACAGGGCTCAGTACTTGGACCCATCCTGTTTCTAATATATGTGAACGATCTTCCAGAGGGTATAGACTCATTCCTCTCGATGTTTGCTGATGATGCAAAAATTATGAGAAGAATCAAGACGGATGAAGATAGACAGAGACTACAGGATGACCTGGATAAACTGGAGGAATGGTCTAGAAAATGGCTGGTAAAGTTCAACTCTGGAAAGTGTAAGGTGATGAAATTAGGCGAAGGGAGCAGGAGGCTGAACACAAGGTATCATCTGGGAGGGGAAATCCTGCAAGAATCAAATAGAGAGAAGGATCTGGGGGTTGATATCACACCGAACCTGTCCCCAGAGGCCCACATCAAAAGAATATCATCTGCGGCATATGCTAGACTGGCCAACATAAGAACTGCCTTCAGAAACTTGTGTAAGGAATCTTTCAGAACCCTGTATACCACTTATGTAAGACCAATCCTGGAGTATGCAGCTCCAGCCTGGAGTCCATACCTAGTTAAACACAAGACAAAGTTAGAGAAGATTCAGCGGTATGCCACCAGGCTCGTCCCGGAACTGAGAGGATTGAGCTACGAGGAAAGGCTAAAGGAGCTGAACCTCACATCCCTGGAAAACAGAAGAGTAAGGGGAGACATGATAACCACCTACAAAATTCTCAGGGGAATTGACAGGGTGGACAAAGACAAACTCTTCAGCACGGGTGGGACACGAACAAGGGGACACAGGTGGAAACTTAGTACCCAGACGAGCCACAGAGACGTTAGAAAGATTTTTTCAGTGTCAGAGTAGTTAATAAATGGAATGCACTAGGAAGTGATGTGGTGAAGGCTGACTCCATACACAGTTTCAAATGTAGATATGATAGAGCCCAGTAGGCTCAGGAATCTGTACACCAGTTGATTGACAGTTGAGAGGCGGGACCAAAGAGCCAAAGCTCAACCCCGCAAGCACAATTAGGTGAGTACAATTAGGTGAGTACATACATACATAAATACATACATGCGTATATAAATACATGCATATATACATGCGTATATAAATACATACATACATACATACATTACATACATACATACATGCATGCATGCGTACATACATACATCCATCCATCTATCCATACATACACACATACATACATACATACATACATACATACATACATACATACATACATACATACATACATACATACATACATACATACATACATACATACATACATACATGCATACATACATACATACATACATACATACATACATACATACATACATACATACATACATACATGCATACATACATACATGCATGCATGCATGCGTACATACATACATCCATCCATCTATCCATTCATACATGCATACATACATACATACATACATACATACATACATACATACATACATACATACATGCATGCATACATACATACATACATACATACATACATACATACATACATACATACATACATACATACATACATACATACATGCATACATACATACATACATACATACATACATACATACATACATACATACATACATACATACATACATACATACATACATGCATGCATACATACATACATACATACATGCATGCATGCATGCATGCATACATACATACATACATACATACATACATACATACATACATACATACATACATACATACATGCATGCATGCATACATACATACATACATACATACATACATACATACATACATACATACATACATACATACATACATACATACATACATACATACATACACGTCCAGTCAGCATATAGCTATTTCGGGACAAAATCCAATACAGTTTATATTGGTGAGACGCCACTGTGATGAGGAGTTTAAATATCACAGGAACTGTAGGTTAATGTGTGACATAGGTGAGGTTAGATGAAGCATCTACAAGCTTCAGTTGGAGGCTGATGGAGTGTTGTGGAGGCTGCTGGTACTATGTCCAGATGTTGGAGGGTGGATTTGACTCTCCCACCCTCCCTACAACTCCCCCCTTCCCCCCACATTGACCGCAGTACGTCTACGGTTACTTTCCACTCTCGCTTACCAAGGGTATAACCCCCGCCCCCCCCCCAACACACACACATGCATCAGATTCTTAACTTACAATATTTATGCAGGCGATGAGTCACAATAACGTGGCTGAAGTATGTTGACCAGACCACACACTAGAAATTGAAGGGACGACGACGTTTCGGTCCGTCCTGGACCATTCTCAAGTCTCACTATCGACTTGAGAATGGTCCAGGACGGACCGAAACGTCGTCGTCCCTTCAATTTCTAGTGTGTGGTCTGGTCAACTTACAATATTTATGATTTACCAATTTATGTTACTACACTGACTCTCAATTTCACAATATTGTATAAACTTTGATGAATCGCTCGTCTATGGGTCATCCAATAATGTTAGCAGACTTCTAGATGTTACCACTGCTAGGTTTAGGCTCAGCTACAAGTACCTCTGGGAGTTTGTAACATCTGATGATGTAGATTTGACTAAATGTAAACTCTGTCAGCAGAACCATTCGCATACTTTGCGTCATTATATAATGGAATGTGAAAAATCGCGGAATTTAAAGATAACACCATCAATAGTGTCCATGAAATGTGTAAGTACTTCATTCATAATGATGTGCTGCCCGAAATCTTAGCGAAGTATCCAAAATTTGCTTACTGTAGGTAATGCATACACATGACTGTAAAGCTGCCGCCCAGTTGGGTGGGTGTGGAGCACGTAATGACTGTAAAGCTGCCGCCCAGTTGGGTGGGTGTGGAGCACATGACTGTAAAGCAGCCGCCCAGTTGGGTGGGTGTGGAGCACATGACTGTAAAGCTGCCGCCCAGTTGGGTGGGTGTGGAGCACATGACTGTAAAGCTGCCGCCCAGTTGGGTGGGTGTAGAGCACATGACTGTAAAGCTGCCGCCCAGTTGGGTGGGTGTGCAGCAAGACTAGTAACTGTGTGACTCACCATAAATGTAAAGTGCCTTGTATAGTGACTGTTGTGAGCCTCTTGTTGAATCACTTGTGACACAAAAGATTACTGATGTGTGTATTTGTGGTGGTGATTAAATATGTATGTGTATGTATATATGTATACGTATGAATATGTACATGTATGCATATGTGTACATTAATAATTTTGTAACTAGCGTCAAAAGATTGTTATTTGCTTAGCTAAACGAGCTAGAGGGTTCAGTTCCTGAACCGATTATGTGCCTCTGTAATCCTTTACACCACCGCCCACGGGATGTGTATTATGGGGTGCATAATAAAGAAAGAAAATGAATGGACCGAACCCCACAATTCATTTAGCTAAGCAAGTTACAATCTTGATGAGCTAGTTACAAAATTCACTATAAGTCGTCACACCATAAATGGGTTCGAGATCGACCACAAGTAGTGCATTACATAATTTATCAGTATTGAGCAGCCTGTGATCCCCGCCTGGCTGGATACTGATACCTAGGTAATTTTCATGTGTCCGGACACCGGCAATAAGGTGGTATTATTTATTTAACTTAAGATATATATATTTTTAAATGTTGTCACATTAACGGCTACATCTTCCTTTCTTCTGACATATAGATTTTTAAGATTAATTAAAATATATGGAAACTAATTATACAATTTATTGGCTGGTGTGCAGGGCTTCACACTTTCAGAGCTAGCCATCAAGTAACTATCAAAACGCATATATCTTCGTTTTCACTTCAGTTATATTTATGACAAAGGATTTTAAATGTAGCCTATATTTCTACCTTTCAGATGACATAAATACTTTTGTTAATTACAATATCTAGATCAAACTAACATTGATTTTCAAAAGGTTGTATATTTTCCATCAATGGAGAGCATCAGCCAAGAAGCCTTCTTTTAAATATGAATATCTTTCCTCACCCAATAAGATCTAATCTCTGAATAAAACGCAAAAAACGACTTGATTGTAACCTATCCACCGCTGCCCATTGGATGGGGGAGAGGGGGTTATGTGTAGGATAAACATATCAATTGTGACACTAGCCCTCCATATATGTCAGTTGCTTAAATTATAAACTGTACTTGTGGTCGGACTCGAGCCCATTGTTGATGTGACAATGTGCATTGACTTTTGTAACTAGCTTATCAAGATTATAACTTGCTTGGCTATATGAATTGTGGGGCTCAGTCCCTGAGCCCATTATGTGCCTCTGTAACACTCCACTATCGCTCATAGGATGGGTATGGGGTGCATAATAAATGAAATAAAATAAGCTCTGCCTTTTTGATAACATATACAATTATAAGCTTTATTTGTGAAGCTCAATTAATTAAACAATATATCAAAGAGCCTGTAGGGTTCGGTGAGATGAGCGAAGAGACATGGGAGATTTTACATAAGTACAGTACATGGTAGTTTAAGTAGCGAACGCATGTCAACGAATAACGAGTATATATACAATACAATACAATACAATACAATTTTATTTAGGTAAGGTACATACATACAATAAATTTTTACAAGGATTGGTTGATATAACAAAAACAATATAACAAAGATATATTGGTTGATATAACAAAACAATTGTCCTATGAAGTCGATTTAACTTCCAAACATATATTTTTTTAATAAATGTTAAATGTTTTCTGGCTAGTTATGTTAGATTTTATTAAAAATACGTATTCTACTTGTTAACATTATAATTTAAATTTGTGATAATTTGTGCAGAGAAGTGCGACAACTGGATATGCCAACAAACACTTTCCAAACAACGATATATCTTGGATAAGTCGCTCCACAACATTGACGCTTGGACCGTCGACTTCCTTTGATGCTACTTATTTACTTATTTCATAATGAAATTATATTAGTTTGGAGTAAATATATGTTTTCTCATGTTCTGCATTCAGCACCCACATTATAGTAAATATACCATATTACTTCATTACTTAAATAATGCTAGGAGGGTTTGAGTTGCTTTGGGTCTTTAGTGGACAGAATCTCCAATAGATGGGGCGAGAGTCGCTCCTTCTCTCTCGCCCGAGCAAGAGTCGAAACTTAATTTAAAATTGATATATCTTTGTTCGCGAACATGATATATTTCATTTGGTGAAATCATAATAATGTTCATATCTCGATCTTTCTGGAGGCATATAAGATTTTAGGCTTTATTAGCGTATCTTTGTTAATTATACAATATATCGGCAAGTGCGTAGGCGTCTGCACTCCATGCCCGACAAGCTACTGAGCGCTACTATAAAAACATATGTATCTTCACTTGAGCTATAAATATGTCTATTGTAATGTATTTAAAATGAAGCTCTTATTTCTATCTTGCTTAAGACATAAAACATTTGTGTTTATTAACGAATTTACGTGAAATAAACATTGATCTGAGAGAGTTGCTCTGTCGTTCAGTCTGTACGGGGTGGGAGCTCCGTAATTTTTAAAATACATGTATCTTCATTAGAACTTTAAATATGTCCATGGTAAAGTGTTTAAAGTGAAGCTTATATGTCTGCCTTTCTTGAGACATATAAAACATATATGTTTATTAACGAATTCACGTGAAATAAACATTGTTCTGAGAGAGAGTTGCTCGGTCGATCAATCTGTCCGGGGTTAAAGCTCGGCTATTATAAAAGTACACGTATCTTTGCTTTAAATTTAAATATGCCCATGGTAAGGTATTTAGAATGAAGCTTATATTTCTATCTTTCTTGTGACATATAAAACTCTTACGTTTATTAAGGAATCTGCGTGAAATAGGCATGGTTCTGAGATGAATGCTGCGGTTTTCGAGCTCGACGCGCGGCAATGGACGCAATACACATCCAGTGGGTGTTATTGGACCCTATACCCATTTTATTTGTGGTTGGAGCCCCATACCCATTCTATGGGTGGTTGGAGCCCCATACCCATTCTATGGGTGGTTGGAGCCCCATACCCATCCTGTGGGTTGTAGTGGATGCCATACTCATCCTGTGGGTGGTATTGGACCCCATACCCTTCCTGTGGGTGGATGTGATCCCCATACTCATCCTGTGGGTGGATGTGACCCTCATACCCATCCTGTGGGTGGTATTGGACCCCTTTCCCACCTAACAGGCGGTAGGTGACAATATACCCATCCTAGCTATAGTTGGTATAGTAGACACAATACCGTCCTGTTTGCAGTAGTTTACCCCATAGACATTCCAACGTAACATCGTTTTCTGTTAGCGTTCCTACAAAACATCCTTTAAAGATTTGTAAAGCACAAACTATGGTATATAATATTGATTGGTGAAGGACTGATATTCTATGTAATAATTTTTAGTGCTTATTATAATTTACTAAGAACAACTAATATTTCTCAAAAGAAAACTACGAGCCTTCAATAGGAAGTAGCTGATCTGTAATATTCTAAGAGCATGGACAATAGTAGGTAAATTTCACAACCCATGTGGGACCTGAAAACTACAATTTTCCTTATAATTGAGCCAATCACGAATATTCTGCTATCTATGTTGACGGACGGGTACTGTGACACGTAAATTGGTACGTGAGGAAGAGTTTGAGCCTTGGTAAAAAAAGTAACTGGGAATATATCACATATTTACTAATTCATATTCAACATATTGACTTTAAGCATTAAGTCATATATGTGCTGTCTTGTGTGAGAACGGGTTGATCTCTAACATCGTGTGTTTGCAAAGTGCTTGAACGTATTGTTCTTAACCGACTCATGTATCGTATACAGGGGCACCTGTCACCTCAACTGTTTGGATTTATGCCTGGGCTCTGTACACAACACTGTTTTGCTGAGTACTTCGCACATATAGAAGTTTCCCCTCAAACAGTCTTCATCGACCTAGCAGCAGCTTTTGATACAGCAAACAGAGAAATCATACTGGAACAGCTTGCCGAGCTGGGAATACAAGGAAAATTACTGAAATGGATAAAGGGCTATTTGTCTAATCGAACAGCTTATGTTTTGTTTAATGGTGTTAAAAGCACAGAGAGCAAACACTTTGAACTGGGAACTCCACAAGGAGGGTTCCTCAGTCCCTTGTTGTTCAACGTTCTGATTAAAGATCTTCCAACTAATAATGAAGACACTGTCATTTGTTATGCTGATGATATATGTTTACAGGCTGCCACCGAGCCTAGAATGCAAGTTCTGCTCGACGCTTTTGCTGAGGAATGTGGCCTCCTTATCTCTGTACAGAAAACTCGTGCCCTCATTCCATATGGTATTCCACCAGACAATTAGCATATAGATGGGCGAGCACTTGAGAACTGCGAGTCTTACAGATACCTTGGTGTCCCCATTAACGACCCTGGGTACCTTTCTTCTCTCAAGAGGACACTTTGGGAGAGATTAAAGCCCTTGCGGGTCCTTGTTGGTGTCAATCATGGACTTAACGTGAGACTTGCTAGAATGTTTTATGTATCATTTATACGCTCTGTGATTGACTACAATGCTCTACATCTCACACTGTATACTAACAAAGAGGTGAAATCTCTTGAAACCTTGCAAAATGAAGCTATGCGTCTCATCCTTGGGGCTCCAAAGTCCACGAGAATAGTTAATATGAGAGCAGAGTTAAAATTACCTACCATATGTGAGAACATTTTTGTCTATTAGCACAGTTTTCGGCGTGAAGGCATTTAGTAGATCTAGACAACACATGAAGTTTCAAGCTAAACTTTCTAATATGCTGCACTCACCTGAGGTCTATAGAAGAAGAACGAAATCTGATTATGTATATTGGTTCTACAAGGTAGCCAACTCCATCAAAATATTTAATATGTACCCAACTCAACTAATGATTAATCAGCCAATTACTCCATGGGATAACAGGGATCTATCAGTTGATTTTGTAAATGCGCCCAAGAAAGATAGTGTGCACACTACATTATTAAAACAGTTAACACTGAAAAGCATCACTGAAAGTACTCAGAGTATGGGTAACGATGTTTATCAGTGCTATACCGACGGCTCTGTAGAAGAAGGTGGACGATGTACCGGATGTGCATGTAACATATTTGAACAATCTTTTCTCGTACATACAGCAATGAAGCGCGTCAATGACTGGGCAAGTACAACTCAAACCGAACTTGCAGGCATATACCTTGCCACTGAATTTTTTAAAGGACTTATATACTGTGACTCGCAGAGTGCACTCCTGGCATTGAACGCACATAGTAGTGACACCCAGAAAATAGTCAGTGGTATTCGAATGAATGTTTTAGCTGCCAAAGAAAACAGATTTGAGATTAATTCCTATGGATACCATCACATGTTGGCATCTCAAGACATGACACTGTTGATATGCTTGCTAAGTCAGCCTGCAGAAAACCAGTGGTAGAAATTGATATGGGTGTTTCAATAGCAGTGACAAAGAGAATACTTAAACAAATATCTAATGAAAATTTCACCGACCTAACAAATTCTCAAAGACCTGAAAGTTGTAGCATTAAATATTATGATAGATATCGTGAGGAGTCATTCACATATGGGACTAATAGAACAAGAACCCGGCAATGTGATGTTATAGTGGCCAGAATACGTCTGGGATATAGACGTATCTGGCAGCTTTCTCAAAACCCAAATGTTGAGTACACAATGTGTCAACTTTGTTTAAGAGAAAACATGTACTCTCTTGAACATTATATTGTAGAATGTCCCATACTGACTGACTTTCGCCCTCCTGGGCTAAGGTATGCTGAACTCTGTAGTTACTATATGAGTACTGGAACACTTGATGATATATTAGACTTGTATCCAAGACTGACCATGTAATATATCAATCATACAATGTATATATATGATGTAACTATATAACCTGAGCTTGTAAAAGCACCTTCATCACCTTCAGTGATTAAGTGCTTAATTGCACACTAGTTTATTTATCAGCTACCTCACCCTGTCAGAGTAAACGAGACAAATGTATGTGAATGCATGTGTGTGTGTATATATGTATGTATATATGTGTGTGTGTATGTATATGTATGGGTATAAAGTATATATGGAAGCTGATCAGAATTACATTTCACCTTTGTGAATGTACATTAATGACACTATGTAAAAGACACATCTAACTCTTTATGTAGGGCATACGTAAATCTGTGTATCTATGTATTTACGTACGTAGGTTAGCTTAGCATTTTAAAAGCACCGAATCACCTTCTGTGGTTGAGTGTTCAATAAACCCTTGAACTATATGTTTAACACTTCTCTAACCCTGTCCATGGAGGACAGAAGAAAATGTATATATACTGGTTAGCATTGTAAATGTGTGGCCACGTCTGTGGTAGAAAAAAAAATCCTGCCTTCCTGTGTTGATCCACTACACTCCTGCCTCCCTGTGTTGATCCACTACACTCCTGCCTCCTTGTGTTGATCCACTACACTCCTGCCTCCTTGTGTTGATCCACTACACTCCTGCCTCCTTGTGTTGATCCACTACACTCCTGCCTCTCTGTGTTGATCCACTACACTCCTGCCTCCTTGTGTTGATCCACTACACTTCTGCCTCCCTGTGTTGATCCACTACACTCCTGCCTCCCTGTGTTGATCTACAACACTCCTGCCTCCCTGTGTTGATCTACAACACTCCTGCCTCCCTGTGTTGATCCACTACACTCCTGCCTCCCTGTGTTGATCTACAACACTCCTGCCTCCCTGTGTTGATCTACAACACTCCTGCCTCCCTGTGTTGATCTACAACACTCCTGCCTCCCTGTGTTGATCTACAACACTCCTGCCTCCCTGTGTTGATCTACAACACTCCTGCCTCCCTGTGTTGATCTACAACACTCCTGCCTCCCTGTGTTGATCTACAACACTCCTGCCTCCCTGTGTTGATCCACAACACTCCTGCCTCCCTGTGTTGATCCACTACACTCCTGCCTCCCTGTGTTGATCTACAACACTCCTGCCTCCCTGTGTTGATCTACAACACTCCTGCCTCCCTGTGTTGATCTACAACACTCCTGCTTCCTTACCTGGAACGGAATTTGTTATTGTTCTAATTTCTGACTTTGGTTGAGTAATTCGACGGGTCGGAGGTAATTAAGAGTGATCCCGAAGCACAGGTACTATAGGTGAACAACCTGTCCTCTTAAAATTACGTCGCTTTTTGCTCGTATGCATCCTATGGCCAAAAATGAACGTAATTTGAAATGAAATCGACTCACGCAAGAGACGTTCTGTCCCATTTTCTGTTTGAGTTCTCCGGCTTACTTGGTTAGGAAACTTTCAATTACCGGTTTTCATGTCTTTTTAACCTTAGGACAATTTCCTGTTCTCCTAACCTACTAGAGGACCCTTTGCTTGCTGTTTTGGAAAAAAAAATATCCAAAATTTATTTTTATTAATTTTTCATTTTCAAATTATGTCTATTTTCGGTCATACGAGCAAACGGCGAAATTCAGACGTAATTTGTAAGAGGACAGGTTGATTAACGAAAGATACATGTTAACTAGGGCAGGGCGAGGAACAAATATCAGAATTAAAAAAGAATATCTATTGTTTTAAAAATTTGTTTAGCTATAGATTGCACATGACTAAGGAAATTTAGTTTGTTGTCAATGTCACGTAGATGAGAGAGGCCAAATTTTGTGCCTGGCCTACACATTCACCCCCCGCCGAGTGTGGGTAACCGACGTGTGAGATTTATAATAATTTAATTTATATGAATTTATATTCGACAGCAATTTGTATGACGTTTAGCAGACTGTATTTCTGCAATATTCTCACAAATCGACCTCTTGCACGTTAGAGGGGGGTATATTAAATTTATATATATGCAGCCAATCAAACTACAGTATTAAAATATTAGTAATGCAAATTTGAAGGTCTTATTTATGGTAGGCTTAGTCTACCAGGTATAAACAAGGATGATGACACCAAATAATCCTCGTGGTTGAGACTAGCATCCACACCCATGTACTGGTGTACCAAGTAACTGTATTACTTCCTCTTCTATTTCCTGTCAAAGGGCACTTGCTGTAAAGCCAGAATCCTATATATATGACAGCTATATCGGAGGAAACATTTGTATATTATTTATAAGATAAGGATCAAGGAATAATTACCAGGGATGAGTCGTTGTCCCTCATGTTAATTGGTTCACCCTATATCTACCTAACATTAACTGGCCAGAAATTTGGTAATAAATGGGTTTTGGTAAGACACTTCCCATGTTTTGATGTTGACTGCGTGTTGATGATGGAAAGAGCACTAATCTCATCTCTATAACACTTCGTCCAAGGGAGAATTATAGGAGCTGAACTTGCTCCAACGACTCTGGTCTCGCAACAATGGCTGACCTCTCACCACTACTGACGCCGTGGCTCTCCTTGTCCAGATGTCAATAATTGGTAGACAGGTCACATTTACTCAATTTTGGTACTGATAATTAAGTTAATTCAAATGAGATGTTTTTATGATGTTAAAAGTCCAAAGACTGCTGTATTAAGAATAATTCCCAACAAAATAGCTGGTGAATTTAATAGTGACGTGGCAATGATATCCCGTTTTCTATTGATGGAAAATTCCACTACCGGCTACATTTTCTATAGGTTAACTTGTGTATACAACCCAGCAGTAATATTATCTGCTCATTGTATTTAATATTAGTAAATGGTGTCGGGGTTTCCGACATAATTCCTCGGGGGCTGCTCACAGGTCAAAATCCTATTGAGAATGAACGAACACCGATACTCCTCCTTCGAATTATTAGACTATTTTTTTTTTATTTTTTTTTATTTTTACATGCAAGCATGCATATAATTTACAATAAAAACAGAACAAATATAACATAGAACAAAAGTACAAAGCACACATGTACAAGGACAAAGGAACAAATCAATAGAAGACCAGCCAGAAGGGCTGACCACAAAACAAAAATGCATATACAAACATAACACAAATATAAACACAGCGTAAGACAAACATAAGGGAAAACCCCAGGACAAAATGCACACAAAACAAGTCTGCTAACACCTCAAACACATGCAGAGAGGCGAGAAACATACAAGAATAAGGACAATAACAATAAAGAAAACAGATCCGCCATAACAAACGGAAGGCAAAATAAAGTGGCAAAACATAACAAAGAGCACACGCCAACAGCCTGAAGGGCACACAATATGACAAACAAGCGCACACGACATCCACAACCGAACACACAAACGCATAGGAACCGCACACCCCCCCACTAGCCATACAAGAAAACCCACAATACAAACCGGAGCACGCAGGAACCGGGAAACAATACCCACCCCACCCACTCACATACACACCCCACAACCATGCACACCACAGGCAACACAAAATACAAATAATCACTTGCGAGGAACAACGTGAGAAATGTACTTCTTCGGGAAAAGATCACGAGGATATTTCGCCTTGTAAGCTTCCCAGACAAGATCTTCAAGGTCGGTAGGGTTTTTGATCCCCCGCTCTCGAGCGGGTATCATAAACTCAGGAACATCTATATCTGGCGGCATCGGCCAACACCTAAGGTCACTGACGCAAGTCGCATAACGAGGCTGGGGAGCGCCATCCACACCCTTCGAGGAAGCAGACGACACTGGAGAAGCAGACGAGGGTCGCCGAGCCTGCCACGCCTTCGCCATCGGAGCAGGGGCAGGACGCTGAGACGATAGCACCTCCACGGATACCGCAGGAGACACGGAAGGGACCGCAGGAAACGGAAGAGGCGGCAAGACCGCTGCCGAGGAAATGGGTAACGAGGAAGGGGCCACAGAACTCTCAGAGCGAGCATCCTTTCTCAACATCACCACCAGGCTACCCCGCTCACACCAACAGCAGGGGGAACCACCGCCCACGAAGAACCGGAGCCATCCGACGCAGGCAACGCACCTGAAGCAGGACCCTCGGACACCGGACCAGAAGTTGAGGCCGAAACGCCGGCACCGGCATCCTCAGGCAAGTGTACCTCCGCCACCACCGTAGTGTGCACCACATCCGGAGCCACTCCACCGTCAACGGAAGGACGACACACGTCGAAGTCGCCAACTTCAGCCCACGCAGAAGAACGCCGGGAACGCTTAGGCTCGGGCCGCACATCATCAGACCCGGAGGCAGACTCAGCGACCCGCGCAGCACCAGCCGAGCGAACCGACGCACGTCGCAGTACGGCAGCCTCCTCAACCACACGGGGCACCAGGCCAGGCACAGGAGGGAATGCCGGATCCACCCCAGCTCCCAGCACAGCCGGAACAGACGACGAGGGTGCAGGGACCAGGACAGACACAGCAGAGGAAGAACTGGAAGACGAGGGGTCCGAGCAAACGGCAGTCGGAAGAGGCTCAGGGACACCAGCCGGAGCAGGCGGAGCACTAGGCGAGGACACAACCTCCGAAGGAGATACGGCAACAACAGGGGGCGCAACAGGTGGAGCAACAGCTGATACAGAGGGCATCTCCTCAGCCGAAGAGATGTCCACACCCACCGAATCATCCCCCACAGGAAGGGGCGGAAAATCCTCCTCACTGAAGAGATTCACTGGTGCAACAGCAGGCACAGAACAGTCAGCAGCCTGATGGCCCAAAAGACCACAACGATAACACGTCCGCGGCTGACGGGCGTAAAACACCCGAACGTTGTACCCCATAAGGCGCACAGAGGACAGAATATCCGCCCGGAGTCTCATGCCCAGGGTGCGAATGGTAGACCTCACACCCTTAAGAGGACTAGAAGACACCACGTTCACTCTCACACTAACAACTGCGCCAAACCGGCCGAAATACCGCCGTAGCAGAGCCTCTGGAAACTCCAAGGAAGCCCCATGCACACTGATGTAAGTAAGTGCACCACTTCTATCCGAGAGGGTTACAGTGCCCGCACCATCCGGCAGGGGTAGTGTCCGCCCCTCGTATCGCCGGAGAAAATCGCGATATGCGACCTCCTCTGCGAACTTCACAATTGCCCTACGGGCCGTTACCAACTCGACCCCATAAATCGCAAACACAGGGACAGAGAGCATTTCACAAGCCAGGGCCATCTCCGGGTAACCAGCCCGCACAGAGAACTCTAGTCCCACAGACTGAGCCCGGACGACAGGGGGTAGAGGGACCCCCATCGTAACGCCACGTCAGCACAGGCGAGCAGAGACACACCCGCCCCCAACCAGCCGAAACGGGCAAACAACACCAACTGCTGGAGCGCCGATGCAACACGTCTGCCCCGTACCGAAGCGAGGGCCAGACTCATCAATTATTAGACTAATTTGATGTTAGTAGTTAATAATCACACATTTGTGCATCTGCTCGCTCAGGACGTATGTCCCTAACTCGAGTTGCAAGGGTTAGAAGTCTAATGCGATTTCATTTCCCTGTTAACTCTTGAGAGGCTAAAATTCTAGCCAAATTAAATATTATTTAACCCAGAGGACTGAATGTGATCAAGTACTACAGTCAAGTATGATTCGGGGACTGCAGTGACATTAGTTATAATAACTTGAAGCTAGTTCAGGTAACTGGTCACTGAGGTCTACAGTAGTCTACATTGAAGCCCATGGAATTCATCTTGATTAAATAATAAATGTATCAAAATCAGTCGTCGGATTAATTGGGGTTTAATTTAGTTAACTGATTCGGAGGATTGAATAGTCAATCATTAAAGTCAAGTATGGTTCTGAGACTGCAGTGGGTTCAGTGACATTGGTCGCAGTGACTTGTAGCTGTTTAGGCTACTGTTTACTGATTTGCCACTGAAGCCTCATGAAGACATCTTCAACTTTAAATGATGATATTAACATCAACCTCTGTTGCTATAGTCATCTGTAATCACTTTGCATAATGCTACTGGAGATATATAATCAGCTGACAAATTTAGATTTTTACTGGTATTGTTTGTTTGCAGGCATAGGTCTATTCAGGCTTAATACTGAGCCTGAGAGTAATTTGCCTCCTGCAGAATTTACCATGGTTATGCCCTGATAATTAGTAGGGCTACCGATGAATCGATGATAGTAGTGTGTCCCTACAAGGAGACCGAAATCGGTGAGGTGATCAGACTTAATATTATCTGCCAATTTTATTCCTCTATTTCTCAGGAATTTGGCAGTAGCTCCCAGACCTTGAACTTGTAGGTCGGCTGAAATTTTGTCCTCCACAATGGCTTGTACTTGACAGACGCAGTTGCCTAATCGTATTGATGGTTGTACAACCTGGTATACTTGAGGTCCTGTATCTTTTAGAAACCCTGAGATATTGAATATCATCTGGGTTATAGGCCTTAATTGAAGTTCATCTGGCAACTTTTTAGTGATATATGTTCCCTGGGACCCTTGGTCAAGCAACCCACGGGTATAGACCTTGGTCCTTTTATTCTGGATGGTAATTTAGGCAGTAGGCAAAGTCGCATTACTTTTGTTACTCTGCCGATTGGACACTAATTTTCTCTCGCACCTTGCAAAACTGTATTGTGGTGGGATGGTATTGATGGTGCTTACCTCTTCTACACCTGTTGCAGGTGTAGAATTGGGTCTCACACTAGTCTATGTTGTATGATTTGAGACACCTTGCGCATTTCCCCAATTCCTGGAGTCGCTTAATACGAGTGTCTCTGTCTGGATAATTGACTTAATGGTATGATGAATGTTTCCTTTTGCAGAACATACATGTCCCCCAGCCTACTGCACGCTTGGAAGTTACCAGTTAGGGTGAACTAGTAACAGTAGGCTTGGAGATTCTGCTGCATTGCCAGATTTTCTCCAACTTGGTGTGAAAGTAATTGGCTGATGTTTATTTGGGGTAGTTGTTTTGTCCTTTAATGTACTATTATTTTCTATTTCTGAAGGCTCGCAAGTGGCTTTAACTTCCTCATTTGCACGTCGTTTGTCTGTGATAGAACGCAAACCTTTGGTGATATCCTGTACTGACAGGATGGTGTTATGTTGATGTGTGTATAATTCATCTAGTATATCGCTGGACAGTTTTCGTTAAGGACTACTTTGGTCATCCACTCACTAATAGTTATATCAACCTTTAGACTGAATGTTCTTAGAAGTGACTGAAACTCCATGCTGAAGGATTGTAATGAGTCGGCAGTCTGATCAGGTTGAGGTAAGTCCAGCAATTGTAGTACAAGATGACTGACAGTTTTCTCATTGCCAGCATTATTACTAGGAAGCTGGACCTAGATTCACGAAGCTCCATGTATTTCTTCGTAAGTAAGTTTGCTACGAAGGTTCCTAAGTATGGCCTAAGAAGATGCTTAGGGTCCACTTAGGAAGATATTCAGGTAGGTCCACTTAGGAAGATATTTGGGTTTTTGGTCTGATTCCCCTGTGTGCCAACAGTTGTCACTACTGTGTTTCGTTTGGCCAATTAGAGATCAGCAACATTCTTCATATTGAAGATTTAGCGCTGGCTTATCGGAGCTCTACTGTCTCCTATTTACGTCGAATTTTCTTATAAAATTAGTATATTTCGAAGTAAACCTGTTTTTTCATCTTCTACAGGCAGCACCGACACTGTAGTAAACAAATATGTTACATTTGTTGTTTACCTACGTAATTCTAAGAGATACTGTGTAGCTGTCCTTGTTGCTCGGAAGATGCACTGACAATTATTGTATATATTTACTGAATTTACCCAAGGGCCACTAACTATCTAGTGGCCTCGAAGAGGACAGAAAGCCGGCGGCTTGTTAAAGGGCCCGCCAAATTGTCTTAATGATATTTTTTAGCTGGAATTTAGCATTTACGGCTTCAGCGGGTAGGCAGTTTCATGGGTTTATAACCCTTTGGTGGAAACAAAATCTGTTTTCAATCCTACTTGAGAGAACATACTCTCCAACACTATATCTGTGATTGCCCTGTTATCAGTGACTTCATACCAAATGGTATGAGGTACTTTGAGCTCTGTAATTACTTTATACAATCAGGAATATTGGAAGATATTCTTGTGCTGCACCCATATTTTGTCAGTGGAGGCTAATAGATCAGCCATAAGTATTTTGTTCTCTCCTAATTCCATGTATGACTGGCCATCCTGTGAGGTGAGGATGTTGGATGAGCTTGTAGCTGGTTTTTGATCTACACTGTGTGGTCCTTCATACAGAATAGAGAAACAATACATTGAGGTGTATACCTAAACATGTTAAAAATACATTGACTGAGAGGAGTCTTGTAGAAACTGATAAGAGTAACTATAATATAATGTTTCCATGATTCAGTGCTTACCTCTCGTGAAAATCGTGGTGTTGTTTAGTCAGAGAAGATTTGTTTTTTGTATAGTGGCTGGTATTTTTTACCTTGATACCATGTATGTCTAACCATCCTGTCAGATGGGAGTATTGGATAAACTTATAGCTAGTTTTTTATCTACACTCTTTAATATTATATATAGAATAGGGTAGCAGCACATTGCTGTGTATTCCTAAGCTTCTTAATAACAAAATCAGTAATAAATATTTTAAACTCTAGTTTGTATTATTACAAGTACTGTATTTTCCTTATTAAATCATGTTAACCTTGGATCATTAAGATCTCATGTTGATATGTAATAGTCATATTTCTTTTGAACTGCTAATCCATGCTAATCATTTTTTAATAATTCATTAAATTGTGTATTATGTCTCAATTTTTCACTTCCTTGGATATACTGTACAGTACAAAAAGATAGGATAAAAATAAATCAGTAATATTTATTTCATTATATTTTTTATTTAAATAACTGCATCAATATTTTAACAGCTGACAGGATTTGTTTTACCATACAGGTGCATTATTTGTTAACAAAAAATTGGTTTATTGTTACACACAATGGTGCTACATAGCCTTCCAAGCTTGGTGCCTTCAATACTTACTTACTGATTAATAAATAAATAATAATAAATAAATTTTATTCAGGAAAAGTACATACATAGTTGATTTACATACAAAATGTTGGATTTATAGACAGAGCTAGTACATACAATACCTAAAGCTACTAATACTCATAGCATTTCGGGCAAGGTGTGGGGGGGGGGGGGGGGGGGGGGAAACACTTAGACTAAAACTTAATACTAATCGGGATTAGGTATAAATTGTGTTGAAAGAAGGAATAAAAAATAAAAAGGGGGGGGGGCAGCATAGCAGAAATCAGCAATTGTACACGTTGGTGAACAAACAGCATTGTTTAAAAAATAGCAAGACATGGGTTGACATTTAGGGGGTAAGATATGTCTTACATGGAGTTAATTAGGTAGTACTTGGTTTTACGCTTAAACTGGTTGAGAGAGGTACAGCCTTTGACATGATTCGGGAGGTCATTTCTCGTTCTGGGTCCCTTGATTTGAAGACCACTTCTAATTTGGTTACACACAGCCAAATTGTGTAACAGGAAGAGGTCTTGGACACAAATTTGTTCCATGCTAAATGTAGAGGAATCAGCTGAGTATTCTTAAATAAAATAAACTGCCTCAGCTTATAAGGTAAATAAAATAAGCATTCCTCAAATAAGTAGCTGCCTCACCTCACTGCCTTACTGCTACACAGCCTTCCCGGCATGGTGCCTTCTTTTGATAATTACTTGTTCCACACCCAAGTTGTGTAACTCTCTTTTTTAATAGTCATAATTATAGCTTTAAGTATTCAATGAATAAAGTTTTTGACCTTTTTACCCTTCTCCTTACCTAACATCATTTATGCAGCTTATTTTTGTTTTATGTCTCACCCAGATTTAATTTCAAAATAAAACCAAACTAAATAAATTAGAAATGGGTATGTATAACTAAGGTACACCCTTACTACTAGGTGAACAGGGGCATTTGGTGAGAGTAAATAATACCATCAGGCAGGGCTTATCACCTTTTCTCATATTTCATGTTCACCAGTGTTTATTTACTTAATAACTACTGGTATAATATCTTGCTACTATAAAACTAATTCTAATATCATAAAAGACATATTTACTTCAAGTTTCAAGCAGAGAATGCATACATAACTAACACGAAGGACTCCTCTTCACTAGATTCACCAGCTATAATCTTTTCTTTATGTTCCAAGATCTTAAAATCGATCCCAGTGTTATGTAGTAGAGAAAAAATGAGTTATATCCAGCTTACGTAAAGCTACTAGTGATCGACAGTACACTTAGATGACGGACCAAACTTACGAAGGTTTTTCTTCTTAGTGTTGCTACCTGAATACCAACGTAGCCGCCACGAAGGCGCTAAGAAGAAAAACATTCGTAAGTACCTTCGTGAATCTGACCCCTGGACAGGGAAATTAGTGCTGTTGCTATTCTCATTACATTTTCTTCTTCAGGTTCAGCTTCACCTTTAATTTCAGTTTGGAGGCATGTTAACTTAGTAGCCTCAGGTATTAGGTTTTCAGAATCCACAGAGACTGTGGATAAATTGTCTGAGAACTGTTTAATTTCTTGTTTTATAATATTGGGTGATGCTGTAGTGGATGAGGATTTATCCTCGTTGATTACTTCGAGATCTAATCTGGCTTGACATTTATTCTCAAAAGGAGCCAGATCATCCATAATATTATCTACTTTATTTGATGTACTGGCTGCGTGCTCTGATTCAATAATCCTGTGTAAGTGCTCTAACCTGGCTTAAGTTATACTTGAGTATACAACCCAGCAGCAATATTATCTGATTATTGTATTTCATATAAGTAAATTGTGTCGGTTTTTTCGACACCGAGCTCCAACCTGCAACGTTGCAGTGATTGGTTTGTAAATTATACGGAGGAGCTCAGCCTGTCTGACAGACTGGTGCAGTGTCTGAGAATGCTGTACACTGGTGAGGCACAGATTGTCCCGTCTGACTGTCTCTACATTCTCGATGCCACTAAAATAGCACAAACAAACGGCATCAAGACCAATACACGCATAAAGTTTTTTTCTCGCCATTGAAGACTGTCTACGACTGCTGCAAACCTGCCGCTCTTGACACACTACAACAAGCCCATGGAGCACCAACGCTCACTACTGAGGAGTAAGCAAAATGCTCAGTTCTTGCACATAATGTTGACGGCACAGTTATTGACATCATCACGGGAACAGGAATAACATCACTGTGATGGAGATATACCGTAAACCAGTGTCGGGGTTCCTCGGGTGAGCAACAGTATACTCAAGGTCACTCACCGTAGCCCTGCGGGTCTTCACTCTATCCTCGCGGCGCCACTGTACGCCAGGAGAGTATCCCAGTCAATCCCAACCGGCCTCTGATCGAGAAGGAGTGGGAACACAACTTGTTCACTTAACTGTTGTATGCCCGCCCCGTCATAGGGCTCTACTACTAACCACAAGGTCGCCAACTGGTGTTTTCGGTGTCCAGTAACACGTCAGTGGTTTTGTTGAATTGTGGTAACAGTGGCAAGGTCACACTCAATAGATCTGATATCAGGCAGGTATTCACTTCTATCACTCTCTGTTTTCAGGTATTACATAGCCACAAGAAATATGGAGGGGATGATATAAACACCAATGTATTTTGTATTTTACTTAAAACTCATTCAAAGACATCACAAGATTATATCAATAAGCAAACAGCTGTTTCAGGCGGGAGTCGCTGGTTCCCACACATATAATATGAACCCACCAAAACGGCAACACTCCCCCTCTCGTCAATGTCAAAATCAGCTGGGCGACTACTCCCGCGCGAATGTCACTTTATCTGTCTGCTTGTTTTCCTGGCGTCACGCGCTCTGTTTCTTTAAGTTCTCAAAGATCACTAGAAGATCGAACACACAATATTTGCGTCAACAGCACGTGAACACTTAGCTACACTGATCTTGTGCTCAATCAAACATTTCTATCTTAAAGGTGACAATAATTCACTGTCATGGTATTACACACTGCCCTCCGTTTAATGACAACGTATGCAAGTATATATCACTGGAGTTCTTAGTAATTCCTTTCGTGGGCGATAACACAATTAATCACTGCACACATGAATGATTATTCAATACACGAGCATAGACATATATATATATAACTGAAAACTCACACCCCAGAAGTGACTCGAACCCATACTCCCAGGAGCAACGCAACTGGTATGTACAAGACGCCTTAATCCACTTGACCATCACGACCGGACAAAATGAGGTGATAGCCGAGGCTATTTGAACCACCCCTCCGCCGGCACTCGGATAGTAATCTTGGGCATAGCATTTTACTAAATCACCTCATTCTTTGGGGCACACGTGAGGAACGCAAAGAATGAGGTGATTTGGTAAAATGCTATGCCCAAGATTACTATCCGAGTGCCGGCGGTGGGGTGGTTCAAATAGCCTCGGCTATCACCTCATTTTGTCCGGTCGTGATGGTCAAGTGGATTAAGGCGTCTTGTACATACCAGTTGCGTTGCTCCTGGGAGTATGGGTTCGAGTCACTTCTGGGGTGTGAGTTTTCAGTTGCATATTGTCCTGGGGACCATTCAGGCTTGTTCGCACATATATATATATATGGATGAGTCAGACATCAATAATGGTAATGACATAGTTATTGGGCACATAGCCTAACTCCAAACACTGACATAATTATATATATATATTCTCTCACTATATGATGATATTAAAGTCTCATGAAAGACATTCTCCACACAGTAAATTCATCAATTACTCCGGGTGCCTGCATACACCAATAATGATCTTAAATATCGTGAGTACTCTTTATAGTACCACTCTGCACACTGGTGCCTTACTGTGACATAGGTGAGCCTTGCTCACGACATACAAAATACTCAGGCTAAATAATATAGCTGACTAAAGGGGAATTGGGAGGGAAACTAGAATCACCTACTTCCACCTATCCTCCAATGAGAGTTGAGTTGTAGCTCCTGGTCCTGGCTCCTGCCTCGTGTAGGGAACGCCCCCACACACACACACACTGTCGTGTCCTCCAGGAACTCAATCAACGTCCCAACGTAAGCGCGTCGTCTCCGTGCCTTTTCACTGCAGGTCCGTGCTCCTCCTCGACTTCTTGTAGGGTTGGAGTCGGTCTCCCGGCCGTCGACTTCTCCTCCCAGCTACGGCTGCCCGCCTACTTCTCGGCTGCAGTCGTTCGGATTCCCGAATAGTTTTCTTCTTCGTCTGCTTCCCAGTGGCTCGGTTCAGCCACTACACCGTCACAAACGGGTGAACTGCCTCAGACGTCGTATACGTCACTGCACAGACTTCACTTCTTCTTGCACAGTACCTGTCCTGGAGCACTTGTTGCTCAATATCCCGTCGATTCCCTCTCTGGTCCAACACATGAACAAAGGAAGACCTCACAGAGTACTGGCAGACTTCGGGTGACGCGTAAAATCCACGGGAGCGGGAAACAACTGTCAAACTGACAGGACCAATCTTCGCACGTCCAACCACCTTGACGTGTCGTGTCAGACTGATTCCCTCACGGAGGATTGGCTCATCCACTACGTCATCACTGTGGAGCTATCAGCCGTCGTATACGTCGCTGCCTAGACTCCACTCTTGCACAACACCTGTTCCTGGAGCACTTGTTGCTCAATATCCCGTCAATTCCTTCTTCGGTTCAACACATGAACGAAGGAAGACCCCACAGGTGTTGGCAGACCACGGGTGATGCGTAAGTCCTCCGGAGACGGGGTAATCTGTCCAACTGACAGGACCCCCCAGCGCACGTCCGACCTCCTTGACGTGCTGTCTTAGACTGATGGCGCCGGCGCGATGACCGGACCCCCTTTCCTTCGTGACGTCATATTCGCCACGGGAGGTTTTCATTGGCTCCCGGTGCCACGTCGCTGTCGGTGACCAATCTGGTGTCACTGACGTCACACAGTTTTGGCGGGAAAGCAGAGGGGCCAGCGCCATATTGGCTTCCTAAAGGGCCTAAACCACAGCCCAAAATACTCTTCTCTTATAAATTTCTCGGCACTCCGAGAACACTACATTTCCCCACATATACCAAACTGATGCCTGCGACGTAGAGAACGCTTGGGTAAAGTGGACATGACTCTTACTGCAGGCGTGGGAGAAATATAAGGGGGGGAACACCGTCACACCAGGCACTAAAACATGTAAGATTACATGGTCCTCCCCAGCAGAAGTCAGGATACTCTTGCAACTGGGCATAACAATCCTCAACAGTCAGGATTTTAAGTGTTACAAATGCTCACACTAGACAAAATCTTGTAAGTAATGCATAGCAACACATATCACAACTACCATGCAACTCTGGTAGTTGTGATGTTCTACCATCACAACAACAACTCTACCATGCAGAAGATTGATGAAGATAAATAATTTGTAGTTAAAATCAGCTAGTCATTGACCGTTGCACAACAATGAGAGTTGCAGCATAAAAAAACAGCCAACTATACCTTAGGAATAGTCATACGGATATTTGACATTAAATAACAGAAGGAAGTCATACAACTCTATAAATCTCTGATGCGCCCCTATTTGGACTAATGTATCCAAGCATAGAGACCTCATTCAGAAAGATATATCAGCTTTGGAGAAAGTTAAACACAGAGCAACAAAAATCATCTTAGAACTAAGTCAACTGTCATATCAGGAACGGTTGAGGTTCACAGGGTTAACAACACTGCAAACCAGACATGACAGGGCGGATCTCATCGAAACTTTTATAATACTTTACTGAACAAATTGGAGGATGTTGATCCAGACAAATGGTGCAAAATGTCAGATGTAACGCAAACAAGGAGCTACGATTTCAAGCCCAAGAAGCCACAATGTATGAAAGAGCACAGGAGATGCTTTTCCACCCACAGGCTTATAAACCCAAGCATCCTCCCTTTCCAGCCCGTTATCGTCGTGAGGGGCCTTGGTGGGCGGCTGTCGGGGTGTGATGCTCCATGGGACAGTCCTGTGCTGGATGGCATTTTCCTCTTCCTTGTGTCTTTTTTCCCCCCCCCTCCCCCCTCTTCTCCTTTCTGTCACTTTCCGCCGACCTTTTGCCATTCTTGATTATTCTTCCAGACATCTCCTGTTTTGCGCCTAGGTGTTTGGGGAGGCACACTCTCTCACCCATAGAACTGTGGGACCCGTCGTTGTGAGCGAAGGGATGTTTTTATTGTCAATCCTCACCTTCGTTGCTGAACCCCATCTCGATGGACTGATGGTTCTTAAGGTGGCGATTGCGGGGAGTATACTCACGGTGCACCCCGGAGGGGGGGAGGGGCATTTTGTCGGGTGCCCTATCCTCTAATTGTGGCTCCATGGTGGGTTTGGTTGCTTACGCGTGACTGAAATTATTACCGTTCGTTATTATGCCGATGATTAACCCTCTTTTTACTTCCCAGACTCTTGGGGGTGGGCGACCAAGCCCCCAAGTTTGACTGTGTTGGAAGACTGGGCTCTGTATCCCCTGCTACATTGGGCCTTGACCATGTTCTTTCTTGGACTTTTCTGACTGCCTCTCTCTCTGCTCCCTTCCCACCTCTGTGGCGGGGTTGTGCTCCAAGCCCCCAGTGGTGGCGGCCTTATCACCTGGAATCGCTCCATCTCGAGCTGTTACAACTGGCGTGTTACAACTGTTACCGGGCGAACTCGGCGTCGCCACCTCCACACTCGCTCGCTCTTGATTCCTTCCCAATCCCCTTCTTTCCGGGCTTTGTTTGGTCCAACTACTTGGATTAAGTATTTTAACCTTAGTCATGTTGACCCCTATTCGTCTTGATAGTAAGTAAGTAATTATCAAAAGAAGGCACCAAACCGGGAAGGCTATGTAGCACCATCAAATACGCAAAATAATCAGAGGGCGCTAAATATCACCAAGGATGCCAATACGAGAACAAAAACGCATAAGGCGAACGATATCAAAAGTATCCGAGTCACCAAGAATTCTATCGAGGGACAGGTGACCGCGAGGGGCGGTCGGAAAGCAAGACACACGCTCGTCCTGGAAGTCAGGACATTCAAGAAGGACATGCACGACCGTAAGAGGGACAATGCAACTAGGACAATAAGGAGCAGGGCGGCGCTCCATCAAGTGACCATGGGTTAAGCGAGTATGGCCAATACACAACCTCGCCAGAGCTGTTTCCCACCGCCGGTTACGGTGGAAGGAGGACGGCCACGAGGAAACACAACATTTAAGAGTACGTAGCTTGTTACCAGTAACAGACAACCAAGAAGCCTGCCAACGGGTAAGGGACTGAGGAATGGATAACCGGGTAAAAGTTGGAATACGGAATGCCTTTACGAGAGATGGGACAAGAGCGGACAGCTTCCTTAGCGGCAGCATCCGCACGCTCATTTAAAGACACGCCAATATGGCTGGGAACCCAACAAAACTCAACCGACTTAAATTTACTGTGAACGAGAAACAGCCAATGCTGGGTCTCGACAACTACCGGATGAACTGGATTAAAGCACCCGAGAGCCATGAGGGCACTACGAGAGTCAACAACAACCACAAAGGAAGACTGACAACGAGAAAGCAGGAGACGAAGAGCATAGAGAATAGCATAAAGTTCCGCTGTAAAGATGCTAGTCTCCGGAGGCAAGCGACACATATAAGTGCGATCAGGAAAAACAACAGAGTAGCCAACACCGTCCGCTGACTTAGACCCATCGGTGAAGACAGAAACGGAGCGGGAGTGAGAAGAAAAGTGCTCGAGGAAAAGGCGTTTTAGAACTGTAGGAGGGGTAAAAGCTTTAGTGATATGAGTCAAGGATGTACAAAACCGCGGAAGAGGGACCCTCCACGGGGGCAAAGAAGGAACAACACGAGGAGAAACATCAGAAATACGAACGGAAAGAGAATCCTGTAGGCGAGATAACCGGACAGAAAGAGGGAGGTGGTGAAGAGGAACAGGAACCGCAGGAGGGGTAAAAGTTAAAGCACGACAGAGGCGAGAGGAAGGATGTTGCAAGGACCGCGCAAGATAGCGAAGACAGTAGCGATCACGGCGGTCCTGGAGAGACAGGAAGCCAGTGTCAACATACAAGCTAAGGACGGGAGTCGAACGAAAGGCACCAGAACTGAGGCGTAACCCAGTATGGTGCAAAGCATCAAGACGGCGAAGAGTAGAAGGAGAAGCAGACGAGTAAGCAGGGCAACCATAATCGAGCTTAGACAGGACGAGAGAGGAATGTAAAGCAAGGAGAGTGCGCCTATCTGCCCCCCAAGAAGTATGGGACAAGACCCGAAGGAGGGTAAGGGACTTAGAGCACTCAACACGGAGGTAAGAGATATGGGGAGACCAAGACAAACGAGTGTCAAGGAATAACCCCAAAAGCTTCGCGGAATCTTTGTATTCAAGGGGATGACCATAAAGTGACAAAGAGGGACGAAGAACAACCCGTTTCCGCGTAAAAGTCATGGCACAAGTCTTAGAAGTAGAGAACTTGAAGCCATGACCTGTGGCCCAAGACGACACGGCATCAATTGCAAGTTGAAGCCGGCGTTGAAGGAGAGGCGAATCATCACCCTGACAACAAAGGGTAAGATCATCGACATAGAGAGCGGAGAAGACACCAGAAGGAAGAGAGGAAAGAAGACCATTGAGGGCAACCAGAAAAAGAGTAGTGCTCAGAACACTACACTGGGGCACACCTTCGTATTGCTGAAAAGAGGGAGAGAGAGCGGTACCAAGGCGCACCCGAAAGGAACGACGAGAGAGGAAGCTGCGGAGAAAGAGAGGGAGATGACCACGAAGGCCAAAAGAACGAAGTTGAGATAGGATATGATAACGCCAAGTGGTGTCGTAAGCCTTCTCTAGGTCAAAAAGGACGGCAACAACGGAGGTCTTCGCAGCAAAAGCAGTACGAATATAGACCTCCAAGTTCACCAGGACATCTGTCGTGCTGCGGCACTTGCGGAAACCAAATTGAGAGGGGGAGAGGTGATGGTGTTCCAGGAACCACATCAGACGAACGTTAACCATACGTTCAAAGAGTTTGCAGACACAACTTGTGAGAGCAATAGGGCGAAAGTCCTTAGGGAAAGTACCCAGAGACCCCGGTTTGCGAACAGGGAGGACAACGGCATCGAGCCAGTCCTCAGGGACTGACGACGACTCCCAGATCCGATTATACAGACTCAGTAAATACTGAGACGTGCTCGGAGGGAGATGGCGAAGCATCTCATAATGAATACCATCGGAGCTCGCCGCCGTAGAACCGCAGAGGGCCAGGGCAGAACGAAGTTCAGAGAGAGAGAAGGGATCATTATAGGGAAGCTGAAGATGAGTGCAGAAATCTAAAGGACGAGACTCAAGGACAGGTTTACGAAGAAGAAAGATTGGGGAAGATGAAGACCAGAGCTAACAGAAGAAAAGTGGGAACCCAGTTCGGAAGCGACCTGCAACGGGTCCGCCACAAGAGTATCATGGAGGTGAAGGACCGGTGAAACATCGGGAACGAACTTACCCACTATCTTGCGGATACGCTTCCAGATCTGGGCCAGAGGGGTTTCGGACGTAATTGTCGAGACATAAGATGCCCAACATTCACGTTTAGCCGTACGGATGGCCCTACGGGCCACCGCACTCGCTTTCCGAAAGAAAAGAAAAGAATCGGTCGTCTGCCTACGGCGGTGCTTCTTCCAGGCTGCACGCTTACAGCGGACAGCCCGAGCACAGTCCGCATTCCACCAGGGAACGCACTTCCGTGGACCCCGAGAGGAAGAGCGAGGAATAGAGCGGAGGGCAGCGTCGAAGACAGTGTCATGAAAAAGGAGGAGAGCGCGAGAGAGGGGCAGAAGGGAGAGGTCAGAGAGAGTAGCACTGAGGGAAAATAGGGTCCAGTCCGCCTTAGCAAACTGCCACCTAGGGAAAGAGAGGGAAGGGCGAAAAGAGAAAAAGGAAACAAGGATGGGGAAATGATCACTTCCATGGAGGTCATCAAGAACCTGCCATGTGAAATCTAAGTAAAGAGAAGAAGATCAGAGAGAAAGATCAAGACAAGAAAGGGTGCGAGTTCGAGAGTCCAAATGAGTGGGCTCACCAGAATTCAGAAGAGACAGGGAAGAAGAGAGGAGAAACGGCTCAAGGAGGCGACCCCGGGTATTCGTCAGAACGTCACCCCAAAGAGAATGACGACAATTGAAGTCACCCAGCAGGAGCACAGGCTCCGGCAAGGAGTCTAGGAGGTGTTTCAAATCAGGAAGAGAGAGCGGGACACTCGGGGGGAGATAAATGGAACAAACTGTGTACCATTTCCCCACAAAGATACGAGCAGCAGAACAATGGAAGAGGCGAAGGAAAAAGTAAAGGAACAAAGGGAACATCAGCCCGAATCAAGAGAGCAGAAGAATTAGAAGCCCCAGCGATGGCTGGGGGGGGGGGGGGAGAGAAAGGAATAGCCACGAAAACGACCAGGACGAGCACCAAGCATCGGCTCCTGGAGACAGACACAAAGGGGCGAAAACCGCGAAACCAGAAGTTGGAGTTCGAGGAAATTGGCGTGATAACCTCGAACGTTCCATTGAAGAATGGACAACGACGAGAAGAGAAAGGACAAAAACAGAGAACAAGGAAGAAACAAAGGCGAAAGACCAACAGAGCACGTTAAAGAATATCAGGGTCGGGATCAGGGTCAGCAAAGTCAGGGTTAGGGGGCATGGGTAAACTGAGCAAAGACGGAGGGAAGGAAACGGGAGAACAGATCAGAGGTGGGCGGGCAGGGTCCGGAGGAGGAGGAGGAGGAGGAGGAGGAGGAGACAACGGAGAGGAGCAGTCAAGGACAGCAGCAGGAAGAGGGGGAGTAGAAAGAGAGGAGCGCACCCCAGCAAGAGCAGCAACCGAAAGGGAAGCAGGGGCCAAAGAAACCTCCATAGCAGGAACAGGGGGCGCAAGCACTGAAACGGGAGGGGAAGGAGCAACAGAGCCAGAAGGAGGAGCTGAGGAAGAAAGCGAAGCCTTCTTACCCGCCGGGGAAGAGGAAGGAGAGGCAGCCAGGCTTACGCTTCTGACTTAAAGAGACCGGTGTCCCAGCAACTACGTACCGGGCAACGGATTCCAGTGTCTCAATAGGAGAAGCCGAACGAGAGCACACACGACGGCCGTTAGGAGAGCGATGGACATCCGCCCGCACCGACAGGCGGCGGGGAGAGCCGATAGATGGAGGAAGAGGATGGGAAGGAGGATCGGAGGGGGACGAGGAAGAAGACACAGAAGACACGACAGACCGGGTAGAAGGAAGGGGAACCCCAGACAGAGGACCAGGAGGAGGATCCTTCGGGAGAGAACCCAAAAGGACAGAGGAGGGGGCAGTGGGCGCATCAGGGTCCAAGGCCTGGAAACGGTTGTGAGTCTGAGGAAGGCGGGAAGGACGAGGAGAGGAAGAGCGCAACACGCGAGCATAAGAGATATTAGCATAAGGCGGGAGCCGGCGAACCTGGCGCCTCGCCTCAGGAAAAGATAAACGCTCCCGGTGCTTCAAGTTGAGGACGGCTGCCTCAAGCTTGTAATGGACACACGCACGGGAGAAGGTAGGATGGGCCTCACCGCAGTTGAGGCAACGAGCCTGGGGAGAAGCGCACTCCGACATTAGAGTGACCTTCGCCACCACACAAAGGACAGAGAGAGACAGTCCCGGAGCAGCGGAGGGCACCATGCCCAAACCTCCAGCACTTGTTGCAGAGCCGAGGAGAAGGAATGTACTCCTGGACAGAGCACCTGGCACCAGCAAGAATGACAGAGGGTGGAAGGGTCCTACCATCAAAGGTAATCTTCACAACCCGGAGGGGTTGACGGCGACTACCACGAGGGGGACGAGTAAACGTGTCCACCTGGAGAATAGAATGGCCCTGGGCAGCGAGGATATGTCGAATATCGTCGTGGCAGTCGCGCAGGATCCCGAACACCGGTCGCAACATGGGGCGGGAGCAAAATAGTGCCAACACTGGCATTCAACTGAACGTTCTTCGAGACCCGAACGGGGGTCTCGCCAAGGCAGGATAAGGCAGCCAAGCGGGAAGCAGCATCCTGAGAAGGAGCAGCAACGACACGTGTACCGAGACGAGTGGGGTTGAAAGTAATGGAGGCATCCACGGAATCAATGAGATGTCGATGGAGGGAGAAATCGTCAGGAGGCGCAGAATCAAGAGGGAGGAGATCAAAATATTTGGCCCACGAAGCGGGACCAAACAAGGCTTGATAGGTAGTAGAACTGGAAGGAATCGAGCGAGGGCGGCCGTGACGAAGACGGAGGTGAGAACCCCCAGAGAGAGAGGGGTTAAAAGGCGCAGTAGTTACAACTAGAGAAGGAGCCACGCCAGGGGACGAGGTAGTCACCACTGGGGGCTTGGGGCTCGACCCAACCACAGAGGAGGGAGGGGAGCCAGAGGAAGGAGTCAGAGAGGCCAAAGGAGGAGCAAGGTCGGGGCCCAATGCAGCGGAGGCTACAGAGCCCGGTCTTCCAATACGGACCGACTCGGGGGCTTGGTCGCCCACCCCACGAGCCTGAGAAGGTAAACCAGAAGAAGCCGAAGCAGGGGTAATCATCTTGACGAAAGAAATAATTCACTCACGAATGTGCCCCCACACCCACCATGGAGCCACAATTAGAGGCAGGACACCCAACAAGAAGCTATCGCCGATCTTGTCGGGGCCTCCTAGGGGTGCGTCGCGAGTATACGCCCCACAAACGCCACCTTAAGAAACCGACAGTCCGTCGAGATCGGGTTCAGTGACGAAGTGGGGATTGACAATAAAAGGTTCCCCTCGCTCTCGACGTCGGGTACTGCAGTTCTACGGGTGCATGAGTATGCCTCCTCAAGCACCCGGGCGTCAAAATAGAAGAAGTCCAAGGGAAGAACCAGAACGAGCAAAAGGTCGGGAGGAAACGGCAAGCAGATAGGAGAAGAGGGGGGAGAAAAACGAAACAGAAGGAAAAGGAAAAGATGCCCAGCAGAATTGGAGAGGACGGCAGCAGGAGCACAAGGCTAGAAAAGGACAGAGGACTGTCCCAAGGAGCATCACACTCCGGCAGCCGCCCACTAAGCCCCCACACGGCGACAACGAGCTGAGCGGGGAGGGGGTATTCGTCTTGATAAATTATTCCTCCTTAAGTACCTTGTTGATTGGGTGGATACGTTGGTAACCTTTACACTCACCTGTACTAGTATTAGTTACCTTCTTGATGTATGTGGTTCTTGCTGGATATTAGAGAATACACGGTTGATCACTTTAGCAGTTTATTGAGTAAGGTAACACGTTTATCTGGCCTGCTGAGGTCCTACCTAACTCTGGTCTGTGTAAATACTGGGTCATCACCAGAATGGCTAGTACCAGCTCTCTGTGGAGAATGACGTCAGAGGCTTACTCGACTGTGATTGGCTATATCCCAACCATCGTTCAATTTGAAAACTAACACCGCTCGGACACGCTACCAAGTTGACGTCCCTTGTCGACAAAGTCTGGCTAGCTAGATAGTTACAATGATATTGAAAAAGGACCTCGCTGGCATTTAATAATGGCTTACAAGTGAAAGTGCATATTAAATATTAAAAGAAGCTTAGATGTGTGGAATACGAACACCGTTCGTCATTTGCACAAAAAATTAGAGCATAGTAGGTGAAAAATCATGATGCTTAACGAGCTCAATACAGCTCATCTGTGAGTTAGCATAATAATTGAGCACTTTATTGTTCCTCATGCGAATTCAAGCACATTACTGCTCATCATGATAATTGAACGCTTAAATGCTCCCCGCGCTAATTCAAGCTCATTACAGCTCACCATGAGCTGTAATGAGTACATAACCATAACCCAAGTACATGGGTTAACACCAGGTTAACATGCTCACCAGGTTAACCCGAGCACAATACTGCTCAACATGTTAATTCGAGCTCATTACAGCTCACCATGTTAATCCGAGCTCATTACAGCTCACCATGTTAACCCGAGTACATTACTGCTCACTAGGTTAACCTGAGCACAATACTGCTCACAATGGTAATCCGAGTACATTACAGCTCACAATGTTAATTCGAGCACATTACTGCTCACAATATTAATCCGAGCATACCACTGCTCACCATGATAACCTTGCAATTATTATTGCTCACCATTCAGCGAGAGTGACATTACTAAGAATTAGTATGTTGTTGCAGTTAGCTTAGCCCTCTACTTAGGTAGGTTTGAAAATTTAAACCATCTATTTAAATAGGTATTAGGGACATTATTTTGTCAACTGAGTGTCAGCTGAATCTGTACTCATAATCAAATACAGTTGACTACTCATAGAGACTGATTTAGTAAAATAAATTTCTCATTTAAGTTGAGGATTTATTAATGAGTTTCCAGTGATAAGTCTGTGAGTTGTAATTTAATTAGCTTATAAGTCAGAATGACTTGGCTACTAATCTCACTGTCGACTTAGAGTCTTCCTTGATTTTAATGAATAACAAATTCAGTTCCCTAATATTACATTACCTTTAGCTAGTTAAAAACTTAGTTATGCCAATAGTCAGAATGACTGCTGCACCTCAGTGCATATTAAATCAAATTTAATTCTGCTTCAGTGCAGACATTTACACATTTGTGTTTGGGGTGATGATGATGCTAAGTGATGTGTTATTGTCTAGTAACTCAACAGTTATAAGTCACAGTGACCCTAGACAGTGACCTTATTGTAGTATCGAAGTCTCCTTGATCTTGAATGACCCAATGATTATTGTTCTTTAATTGATGTATAATATTGTAGATTACAACTTATACAATAATGTTATCTGTTCGTGAGAACATTTTCTGAGTTTGCATCAGAACACTTTAGCGACTAAGTAATGCAATTATTACACGTCACAGCGACCATACTCGATGAGTCTACTGTAAGCTTCAGAGAGTTCTTGATTACAGATACCTTAATTATTCAACATTTCAATATTTAATTCTTGTTCCCATAATGACTTCGAGTTATATCTGTGCAACAGATTCGGGACATTTCTTATGTGTGTATTAACGTACTAACATACTAATTTTATAATATAACTTCAGGGCAAAGATACGTAAGCATTCAACATTGAACTGCAACCCGAGTTTCCCCCCTCCCCCCGGTGGAAATTATCCAACACTAATACATCATTTATGTATTATAATACATCATTATTGTATTATTCACAGTAATTACTAATTTTACTAATTCGTAGAATTAATCCAATTAATGTTTTCTATTGCAAAACCATTTTGCCAAATTCTTCCTAGTATCAATGGCGCAGCTATGTGTTGCGACAGGAAGTCACAGGAACTGCTTTCCACATTTAGTTGAATCTAAAGAGAGTCCAGTTAATTACTTTCCTTTATTAAGGATAATCGTTTATTTAGTTGTTTTATTTATATAGCATATTACTGCTTACTGAACTCGCTATTTAGGTGAATTAACAACTACAGTGGAAAATATTGCAATGTAAAACAATTCAATATAACATTATTTTCTTTATTTTACACAGTCTTAATAAGTTAACTTGCGTTGTGCAAAATTATATTGCACCTTTATACTTTCATCAGTGGCATTAGTACTTGTCACTATTCCTTACTTCCCTAATTAATTACAAGTAAGTAAAATAATTTACGCTCGAGAATACTTTGGAGCGTTCTGCGCATCACAGCCAGGGAGGAGGGAGACGCCATTCCTACTAGCGACGCCATATTAACAGCGTAAGAGAGACCACCTGCAGATCCAGTTGATAAAGTTTCGTCTAGGAGTTTGCGTATTTAGCCGGCCCTTATTTCACACATTCCCAATTGCGAGTGCCAGGGTGCAGGAGCGACTCCATTGACAGCTGAACATCGGCTCGGCGAGTGTAATGTAGAAACGTCCTATTAAGGTTTGATTAAGTATGCATACGTAACAAACTGGTAGGTTACTCGTCGTCAAGTGGCATGAAGACACTAAAACCAATAGTTAGTTCAGGTCTATTTACGATCTCCTCTCTAGCTGTAAATTGCGAGTGCCAGGGTGCAGGAGCGACTCCATTGACAGCTGAACATCGGCTCGGCGAGTGTAATGTAGAAACGTCCTATTAAGGTTTGATTAAGTATGCATACGTAACAAACTGCTAGGTTACTCGTCGTCAAGTGGCATGAAGACACTAAAACCAATAGTTAGTTCAGGTCTATTTACGATCTCCTCTCTAGCTGTATTCCGTAATTTATATAGGAATATTTTGCATTAATGTCTGCAGAACAATTCTGCAGTAACAGATATGGCTTTAGGAAAAATTCTGTATTATGAAATGTCTGAAATTAGTTACTTAGATGATTTCTACAATGTAATTGCCTTCCAGCTCCCGGGTCCACGTCAAGCGAGGTGTTAGGGTTCCCCACCTTCACCTGCAACTATTTGTCCGACGCAATACGTCGTCAGTGGAGTGTGGCAACTGATTTCATCTCTCTCAATTTACAGCCAAGCTGTCACCCTTAGTTGAATTAGATAACTAACAAATATAGATACTTTAATGATCTCCTAATGAGATCAATATTACTAATCCAATGCTCTAGTAATATATTAGTCTATATTATTGTAGTATTTTGAGGTGCATTTGCCTCTAATTATTATTAATTAATTCATTCAATATTCATTTACTTTTATTTAATTCAGTGATGAACCAGCACTGAAATCATGCTTGGGATATATTAATCTTTTTGCATGTAACCCCCCCCCCCCCCATTCTGGGTGAGAGGATTTGACTCATAATACGATCCCTTTAATAATCAATGCATTATTAATTAATAACATCAATAGGACAATAGTTCCTAGAGTAAAATATCATACCTCTAGCTCTACCCTGTTTTCCACTTTTCTCAAAAAGTGATGCTCCTTCGTAGGTATCGAAAATATTACTAATTTCAATGATTTACAAGAGTCAAGGATGATCCTGCGACAGCTTCAAAAATTTCTCAAGCCGTGGGGCTTCATAAGAGTAAAGAAACAACTATTATAGTTTAGTATTTCACACCGCTAATAAACTCCTCCCACCGGAAACCACCTACATATTAGACAATTATGTTATAAGAGAAGGATAGACACACACACACACACACACAGCCAGAGAACAAGACTGAGACAAAGAGATTCAGAGACAGAAACAGAGAAAGACAGTAGATAATGAAATGATTAATGAGAAGATTGATGGATAGCTAAATGGAAAGATAGATGGATAGGGGGATGGACTGATAGATGAGAAGATGGATGGCTAGACAGAGGGAAGCTGGAAGGATGGATAGAAAAGTGTGTGTATATATATATATATATATATATATATATATATATATATATATATATATATATATATATATATATATATATATATATATATATATATATGTCGTACCTAGTAGCCAGAACGCACATTCTCAGCCTACTATGCAAGGCCCGAATTTGTCCTAATAAGCCAAGTTTTCATGAATTAATTGTTTTTCGGCTACCTAACCTACCTAACCTAACCTAACCTAACTTTTTCGGCTACCTAACCTAACCTAACCTATAAAGATAGGTTAGGTTAGGTTAGGTAGGGTTGGTTAGATTCGGTCATATATCTATGTTAATTTTAACTCCAATAAAAAAAAGTTGACCTCATACATAATGAAATGGGTAGCTTTATCATTTCAAAAGAAAAAAATTAAAGAAAATATATTAATTCAGGAAAACTTGGCTTATTAGGCAAATCGGGCCTTGCATAGTAGGCCAAAATGTGCGTTCTGGCTATTAGGTACGACATTATATATATATATATATATATATATATATATATATATATATATATGTCGTACCTAGTAGCCAGAACTCACTTCTCAGCCTACTATTCAAGGCCCGATTTGCCTAATAAGCCAAGTTTTCCTGAATTAATATATTTACTATAATTTTTTTCTTATGAAATGATAAAGCAACCCTTTTCTCTATGTATGAGGTCAATTTTTTTTTATTGGAGTTAAAATTAACGTAGATATATGACTGAACCTAACCAACCCTACCTAACCTAACCTAACCTATATTTATAGGTAAGGTTAGGTTAGGTAGCCAAAAAAAGCTAGGTTAGGTTAGGTTAGGTAGGTTAGGTAGACGAAAAAACATTAATTCATGAAAACTTGGCTTATTAGGCAAATCGGGCCTTGAATAGTAGGCTGAGAAGTGCGTTCTGGCTATTAGGTACGACATATATATATATATATATATGTCGTACCTAATAGCCAGAACGCACTTCTCAGCCTACTATTCAAGGCCCGATTTGCCTAATAAGCCAAGTTTTCATGAATTAATGTTTTTTCGTCTACCTAACCTACCTAACCTAACCTAACCTAGCTTTTTTTGGCTACCTAACCTAACCTTACCTATAAATATAGGTTAGGTTAGGTTAGGTAGGGTTGGTTAGGTTCGGTCATATATCTACGTTAATTTTAACTCCAATAAAAAAAAATTGACCTCATACATAGAGAAAAGGGTTGCTTTATCATTTCATAAGAAAAAAATTATAGTAAATATATTAATTCAGGAAAACTAGGCTTATAAGGCAAATCGGGCCTTGAATAGTAGGCTGAGAAGTGAGTTCTGGCTACTAGGTACGACATATATATATATATATATATATATATATATATTATATATATATATATATATATATATATGTCGTACCTAGTAGCCAGAACGCACTTCTCAGCCTACTATGCAAGGCACGATTTGCCTAATAAGCCATGTTTTCATGAATTATCTGTTTTTCGACTACCTAACCTAACCTAACTTTTTCGGCTACCTAACCTAACCTAGCCTATAAAGATAGGTTAGGTAGGGTTGGTTAGGTTTGGTCATATATCTACATTAATTTTAACTCCAATAAAAAAAAATTGACCTCATACGTAATGAAATGGGTAGCTTTATTATTTCATAAGAAAAAAATTAAAGAAAATATAATAATTCAGGAAAATTTGGCTTATTATGCAAATCGGGCCTTGCATAGTCGGCTGAGAAGTGCGTTCTGGCTACTAGGTACGACATATATATATATATATATAATATATATATATATATATATATATATATATATATATATATATATATATATATATATATATATGTCGTACCTAGTAGCCAGAACTCACTTCTCAGCCTACTATTCAAGGCCCGATTTGCCTATTAAGCCAAGTTTTCCTGAATTAATATATTTACTATAATTTTTTTCTTATGAAATGATAAAGCAACCCTTTTCTCAATGTATGAGGTCAATTTTTTTTTATTGGAGTTAAAATTAACGTAGATATATGACCGAACCTAACCAACCCTACCTAACCTAACCTAACCTATATATATAGGTAAGGTTAGGTTAGGTAGCCAAAAAAAGCTAGGTTAGGTTAGGTTAGGTAGGTTAGGTAGACGAAAAAACATTAATTCATGAAAACTTGGCTTATTAGGCAAATCGGGCCTTGAATAGTAGGCTGAGAAGTGCGTTCTGGCTACTAGGTACAACGTATATATATATATATATATATATATATATATATATATATATATATATATATATATATATATATATATATATATATATATATATATATATATATATATATATATATACGTTGTACCTAGTAGCCAGAACGCACTTCTCAGCCTACTATTCAAGGCCCGATTTGCCTAATAAGCCAAGTTTTCATGAATTAATGTTTTTTCGTCTACCTAACCTACCTAACCTAACCTAACCTAGCTTTTTTTGGCTACCTAACCTAACCTTACCTATAAATATAGGTTAGGTTAGGTTAGGTAGGGTTGGTTAGGTTCGGTCATATATCTACGTTAATTTTAACTCCAATAAAAAAAAAATGACCTCATACATAGAGAAAAGGGTTGCTTTATCATTTCATAAGAAAAAAATTATTGTAAATATATTAATTCAGAAAAACTTGGCTTATTAGGCAAATCGGGCCTTGAATAGTAGGCTGAGAAGTGAGTTCTGGCTACTAGGTACGACATATATATATATATATATATATATATATATATATATATATATATATATATATATATATATATATATATACGTTGTACCTAGTAGCCAGAACGCCGTACTCGGCCTACTATGCAACTCCCGATTTGCCTAATAGGCCAAGTTTTCCTGAATTTATATATTTTTCAATTTTTTTTTCATATGAAATGATAAATCTGTCTATTTCATTATGTATAAGTTAATTTTGTTAAAATTGAGTTAAAACTAACGTAGATATATATCCGAACCTAACCAACCTTACCTTACCTAACCTAACCTAACCTATCTTAACCTAACCTAAACTAACATAAATAAATCAATAATTTATGTTCTTAATATAAAAATAATATTTAAAATGAACCAATACGAAACAATTTATTGAAAATAAAGAAAATCATTCAGCCTATTAGGCAAATCGGGTCTTGCATAGTAGGCCGAGAAATACGTTCTGGCTATTAGGTATGACATATATATATAAATAAATAAATATATATATATATATATATATATATATATATATATATATATATATATATATATATATATATAAGCCCTGATAAAGCTGGACTTCAAAAATGCTTTCAATCTGGTTAGAAGGGATGCAGTACTCAGTGCAGTTCATCTCCTTTTTCCTTCCCTCTACCCGTTTGTAAACTCATGCTACAGCAAGAATCTAACTCTGCTTTTTGGGGAACATGAAATTGAATCACAAGAAGGTGTCCAACAGGGTGACCCTCTTGCTCCTTTTCTGTTCTGCCTAGTTATCAAGGAAGTCACCGATAACCTGTCCAGTGAGCTCAACATTTGGTTTTTGGATGATGGTACTCTAGCCGGCTCCCCAGCCTCACTCTTGGACGACATAAGAATAATCCAGGAGCAAGGAGCAAGCCTAGGCCTCACCCTGAACCCTTCCAAGTGCGAAATAACCTCCACCAACCAGCACATAATAGAGCAAATAAAGGTTGTTTTGCCTGACATTCATACAACCAACCCTGAGGACAGCACACTCCTAGGTGCTCCTCTTGGAAGGAATGCCATCGACGGGGTCCTCGGTAAGAAGATCACTGACCTGAAGAGGATGAACGAGAGGATTGAAGACATCGATGCTCATGATGCACTTTACCTCATCACCAGATGCTTGTCCCTCCCCAGGCTGACCTACTTTCTAAGATGTTCGCAATCTTTCAACAATATTAAATTAGAAGAGTATGACAGCTTGCTGAAATCAACACTAGAAAAAGCCCTCAATCTTTCCCTCAGCGACTCACAGTGGAAACAGGCCTCCCTTCCTGTCAGACTCGGGGGCCTTGGCGTGCGCACAGCAACACAAATTGCTGTACCAGCGTTCCTGTCCTCTTCAGTGGGGGTCTGACAACTTAGTGAAGGAAATCTTACCTGAGCACCTAGTTCAACAGGCTGGGGTACATGATCCCAGCTTCACAGACTGCACAACCAAATGGGTCTCTCTCGCAGGACCAGCACCCCAACCACCGCCTTCTGAAGCCCATAAGCAATCCAGCTGGGATCGCCCCATTGCCGACCAAGAAGCTGCAACTTTGCTAGAAGCTGCGACAACACCACATGACACTGCCCGACTTAGAGCTGTAGCAGCTCCCCATGCAGGTGATTTCCTATTAGCAACCCCAATGTCAGCAACTGGCACCCGTCTCACACCGCAGGCCCTCCGAATTGCCTTGGCTCTCCGCCAATGACAGGAGCAGGAGTATCATTCAACGGCACCACAACATCCAGAGGAGGGTCTGCGACAACCCGGGGAACGTCGGGCGACGCTGGGGGAGCCTCATCAGCCAGTGGGACGTTGACCTCCTCACTCCCGGAGTCCTCCTCCAGAGGGAGCGGCGGGAAATCCTCTTCTCGGAACAGGTTGATGGGAGCAACCGGAGCCGCAACGCACCCGGCAGCCTGATGCCCCATCAAGCCACACCGGAAACAGGTACGGGGTTGCCGGGCATAGTACACTCGGACGTAGTACCCCATAAGCCGGACCGAAGATGGAATATCCGACCGCAGGCGCATCCCCAAGTTGCGAATGTTCGTCCGCCTACCCGCATACCGCCCTGAGGAGAGCGTGTTCACCCATATACTGACGACCGCCCCGTACCTCTGAAAGTAACGTCGGAGGAGGTCCTCGGGAAACTCCAGGGGCGCCCCATGCACACTGACATAAGTCAGGGCACCACTACGGTCTGAGATGGACAAAGAGCCGGCACCACCCGGCAATAGCAACAAACGTTCCTCGTAATGATGGAGGAAGTCAAGGTACTCCTCCATCACAAACTTGATAACAACCCGGTGGGCAGTTACCAGCTCAAAACCATAGACGGCCATCACAGGAACACGGAGCATGTCGCACATAACCATTTCAATGTCCGCATACCCTGCACGACCAGTGAACTCCAGACTCACGGAGTTCACCCGTACAATAGGAGGAAGATGGCCTCCCATGGCAAGCTCGCCACGTCAATACGCAGTCAGTCAACAACAGCAGGGAAGGGGCAGAGGCGCCCACACCTCCTGGCGACGAAAACGGCAAACACCCCAAACCACCAAAGACCAGGCGACACGTCTGTACCTCACGGCAGCTCCAGGTGGACTCCTTGCCACTCACTAACTATACAAATAAATTTCAAATACAGAACACAACATTCAATTGTCAAGAAACATTACATCAAACAACCCGTCCTTAGACCAAGTCCATTCCATCCAGCAAGCAGCCCCAAAGACGCATTCACCAATTTTAACATGCTGTTCATTCAAAATAGAATTTTCTAAAATATAAATTAATATTATTATATACTAGCATACTGTGCATATTTAGGCACTGCATAGGTTAGGTTAGGTTAGGTGTTTAAGTTCTGTTGGCGATTATTTGTATTTGTAGTTCGTGTTTGAAGCATTTCAACCCGTCCTCGACTCAAGTCCATTACATTCAGCGGTCGATCCCACAGACGCATTCATAAATTTTTACATGCTATTCATTCAAAATGGAAATGTTCTCAAATATATTTTAATATTATAATATATTAGCATATTGTGCATATATAGACATTGGTTAGGTTAGGTTAGGTGTTTAGGTTCTGTTGGCGATTATATGTATTTGTAGTATGTGGGTGAAGCATTTATAGCGTTGTACAAAATTCGCAACCCGTCCTCGACTCAAGTCCATTACATCTATCGGTCGCCCCCACAAACGCATTCATAAATTTTAACATGCTGTTCATTCAAAACAAGAATTTTCTCAAATATAAATTAATATTATAATATATTAGCATATTGTACATATATAGGCATAGGTTAGGTTAGGTTAGGTGTTTAGGTTCGGTTGGCGATTATTTGCATTTGTAGTATGTGGGTGAAGCATTTATAGCGTTGTGATTCGAACAAAATTCGTCAGTGAAGCACTTGTTCCGGATATGTTCGAACGTCAGCAGTTGTGAGTCGTGTGTAAACCGCTTTTCATTCGTAAACAGGGGGTTTGGCGGGTGCATGGAATCACTTTTGGATCTTTGTTTGGAGGACGGGCTGAAAATTCGTCAGTGAAACAACTGTTCCGGAAGTATTCGAACGAAATCAGCTGTGAGTCGTGTGTAAACCGTTTTTCATTCATAAACAGGGGGTTTGGCGGGTGCATGGAATCACTTTTGGGTCTTTGTTTGGAAAACGGGCTGAAGCATTTACAGCGTAGTGGTTCGAACAAAAGTCGTCAGCGAAGCACTTGTTCCTAAAGTGTTCGAACGTCATCAGTTGTGAGTCGTGTGTAATCCGTTTTTTTTATTGATAAACAGGGGGTTTGGTGGGTGCATGGAATGGTCTTTGGCCTTTGTTTATGAGGACGGGCTGCAACAGAGAATAGCTAAAAGATACTGCGTATGAACTTGAGTTTGATTAAAAATTTTCACTTTAATTGGAACAATGGACACAAGTAAAACAACAAAACGAAACAGTGACATACTCGCTTTTGTCATGAAGCTCAGACAATGTTCGGTAACTAAGATGTCATAGTTGAAGAGTTTAAATTAATATAACGAAAATTACAATTTCAGGATTTTATTTACATTTTTCTCATTGAAGAAAGTGTTCCCGTTCACAAACCTTCGTCAAGTACTTATAAAGGATTATCGGATATTATTGGGTTTATCGTTAACCTGTCCTCACACTTAATGCACCACAACGAGCCAAAGTTCAACCCCCGCAAGAACAATTAGGTGAATACAAATGTAACTATATACACCACGTCATCTAAATACTGGGTCTTTAGCAATAATAAAAAAAAAATTGCGATAACTCAAGACTAGAAGTTCCACTCAAGTTCTTGTTCAGGAAATGTGTTTTACTTCTCCATTATCTTAGTTGACACTTAAGAGACAGTAAAAATAGGGATTGAATTATCAATTATCCATATTGATGTCCATTTGAAAAAAAAGGTGTTTTTTCAAATAGACATCAAAATTTACTTTGTTGTAGATACACAGAACAAACGTATCTATATAAAAGGGCAGAGCATGTCAGCCTTGTTTTAGATGAATGTAGCTGTATGATGCATCTGTCTTTTAACATGAAAATTATGAAATCCAAGTACGGAGCCCATCTGATGACCTCAGATTGGTGGCTGTTGTATAATGTATGTGATAAACTCGACTTCCAACAACCCAAAGATAACACGGAACACGTGACGGTAATCTGTCTAGTAAAAGCAGTGCTTAATATTTTTTTATTTATTATTGATATTACCTAAAACGCATTTTATTTATGCACCAAAAATTATAAGTTAGGGAGACGGGTGCCGCCAGTGGAGGAGAAAGACTGGCTATACCTGGCTGAACAAAATGCAGATTGTAATAACTAAAACTTTGGGTTTTCCCAGTCGCCAAGTACATAAAAATTAACAATAATATGATAAAATGTTATATGTTATATGCTATATGAAACCAGCAGTAATTATAACCCGTATTCCCTGCCTCACCTGCACGTGAGCAGCGCTTAGTTAATCTGCATATTTGATTACCCTTAGAACTGAATAACATTAACGAGCAAAATTTGGATTAGTTTTTTTTTACAAAGCTATTGGTCTATTGGGAGCCGTACTAGTCTTCCTTTGGTGCTGCTCATCTATCTCTCTCTCGTGTTCTCGCTACATCACACTATCTCTCTTGGTTTATTTCTCACTCGCTCTACTTTTATCTCTCTCTCTCTCTCTCTCTCTCTCTCTCTCTCTCTCTCTCTCTCTCTCTCTCTCTCTCTCTCTCTCTCTCTCTCTCTCTCTCTCTCTCTCTCTCTCTCTCTTTCTCTCTCTCTCTCTTTCTCTCTCTCTCTCTCTCTCTCTCTCTCTCTCTCTCTCTCTTACTTACTTCCTATATCAAGCCCTTCCTGATTGGCTAGACTTTTTATTCAAAGGATCTCGGATATTGGCCGTTCAGTTAAGATTACGTGTTCACCAATAGTGTAGCCTCAATGGCAGTTCGATTTCATGACTAGTAAGTAGCTGTGGGATAAATAATAATGCTTCCTGCAACCACATCGTTATTACCTATTTCTTGTTTGTTTAATAAGTATGTTTTATGGAGTTTGTTTTAATAACAAAAAACGCTACTCAAGTATATATTTAAATACTCGGATAATAACGCTAGTTAAATTATCATCAGAATGGGAGTAAGCGTCGAGCAAGAGTTCCAGGTATCAGGGGATAGCGGTTTTTAAACGTACTCATTTAACTTATATTCTAAAGAACAGAGACCCCTATCACTTCCCTTATGATATAAGATTAACCATTGCAACTATTACTTACTGCTGCTGTCGTCAATCAACCAGTAATGGACACTGATGTGTATATTGGAGGATCACACTGAAATCTTCTTTCAGGGTGGGTCAAATCCAAACCGTCTACGGAGAGGGGTTCAACGCCACCTTAACCTAGGGAAACGGCTCCAATCTGGCCTATTGGTCATGACTAAACACCCTGTCGAGCCACCGTGACTCACCCACACTCTCCTTGTTTTGGGATGATCTCCTTCTAATTCCTTTCAAGATATTACTGTCCGCTGTCAACCAGCTCTGCAACCGTTTCTCTCTCTCATTTCCTACCGATCTTCACCAGGACAAGAACAAAAACCAGTTGTCTACAGACAATATTTATTACATGAAAATACACAGAAATAAATAATACAACAGTACAGTATCATAGGAGCCTACAAACCAGCAACACTCTAATATATAATTTCAGTTCTGTATAAATAAAGTGTATTAGGCTGCTGCACAATTACCGCCCGCAGCCTCCTGCCTTCCCACTGCTTGGGGCTAGGAAACTTCCATACAAAAATATCTCCAACGAGAAAGTAATAAATTTGTAGGAGTCAACTACGACCCTCCGCTCGGGGATCTTAGTTCTAATGGCCCGGGTTCGATTCCCGGCGGAGGCGGAAACAAATGGGCAGAATTTCTTTGTGTGTGTGTGTGTGTATGTGTGTGTGTGTGTGTGTGTGTGTGTGTGTGTGTCTGTGTCTGTGCGCGCGCGCGCGCGTGTGTGTGTGTGTGTGTGTATATGTGTGCGTGTAAGAGATAAAAATATGTAGAAGACAGAGAGAAAAACACATTGGTTAGAAAGACAGGGTCCTAGAGCTAACAGCTCGATTCTGCAGGCACAAAAAGTAAATACACACTCAAAAGAGGAAAGGCTACTGGAATTAAATACCTCACGTCGCTGGAAGATGGAGGAGTTTGAGGAGACAGGATCAACACCTACAAAATTCTAAGGGAAACTGATAGGGTCATAAAGACAAATTATTTAACACGGGTGTTACTCACACAAGGGGACACAGAGGGAAACGAAGTAGCCAAATGACCCACAGAGACATTAGAATAATTATTTGTTTCAGGGTAGTTGCGCTATGACAGAATGCGCTATGAAGTAATGTGGTGGAGGCAGACTCTATACACAGTTTCAAATGTAAATATGATGGAACCCAGTAGGGTCAGGAATATTTACACCATTTGACTAATAGTCGAGAGGCTGGACCAAACGGCTGAAGCTCATCCCCTGCAAGCACAACTAGATGAGTCCAACTAGGTATGTATAACTAAGTGAGTCCAACTAGGTGAGTATAAGTAATGAAATAGAACAGGATGTGGATGCTAAAAGATTTTGGCAAAATAAAATAAAAAACTTAAAGAAATTTGGGAGAACAAAACACAGGAACTAAATGCAAAATCGGAACAAAAAATAAGAAAGTTGGCAAACAACTCGAGTAAAGTCCAAACGAAGGAGACATAATTGATGGGCTGTGCCAGGAGAAGCTACCAACCATTAAGGCTACACTCGAAAACCTGAGAATGGCATCACGTGGACCTAAGCAGTCAATAGGAACGATGCAGTGGAAAAAAAGATGATGGATGTTGCCCTCCAAAAAGCTAATAAACTGTCAAGTAAAGACAAACTAGGAGGATAATTGAATTAGGACAAAACGATAATCATTCAGAAACTTCCTGAGGCAACAGCAGAAACCAAGACACAATTAATAGAGAGAAAATCTGTCATTAAGATGCTCGGTGACGGAGGAGATTTTTCCAAATATGAAATATAGTGGAACAATTTTAAACAAATCTCCCGTTATTTGGCATCATTTTCGTGAAAATTTCATCCCAGTATTTTATTAAATGGATTTTTTACGAATTTGGTGAAAATAAATGTGTGCACGACTTTATGGCAACCGATTCAGATAATAACGTTAACATCTCTTATTTAATGGCCATCAGGGATAAAAAGATGCAAGCACCTGTCCGAGGCACAGAGAAGAAAACCAGTAGTAAGGCGGGTCTACACAGTGGATATGCAGCCCTCCACCTGCTGGGTCACATTTCACACATAATAATGAGATAGTATGTTATTATGCTGCATTTTATTATAAATCATATAAATACAATGTCCAATGGCAATATTTCTGATGTCCCTATGAACAAATAGGGACACACACACACACACAGCCTCGTAGCCTGGTGGATGGGGCCTCGTAGCCTGGTGGATAGCGCGCAGGACTCGTAATTCTGTGGCGCGGGTTCGATTCCCGCACGAGGCAGAAACAAATGGGCAAAGTTTCTTTCACCCTAAGTGCCCCTGTTACCTAGCAGTAAATAGGTACTTGGGAGTTAGTCAGCTGTCACGGGCTGCTTCCTGGGGTGTGTGTGTGTGTGTGGTGTGGGAAAAAAAAAAAAAAAAAAAAAAAAAAAAGTAGTTAGTAAACAGTTGATTGACAGTTGAGAGGCGGGCCGAAAGAGCAAAGCTCAACCCCCGTAAAAACACAACTAGTAAACACACACACACACACACACACACACACACACACACACACACACACACACACACACACACACACACACACACACACACGTAAGGGACTATCTGGGTGAAGTGCAGTGGGAGGAAGAAATTAGAGGAAAAACAGTCCAAGATATGATGTACCTAGTCATACAGAAATGCCAGGAGGCCGAAGAGAGATTTATACCAACGGTAAAGGGAAAAAATAAGAAGGAATATAATAACCCATGGTTTAATAGACAGTGTCAGGAAGCAAAAATGGCCAGCAGGCGGGAGTGGAGGAAGTACAGAAGACAAAGAACAGAGGACAACAGGATCAGATACAACAGAGCTAGGAACGATTACATTAATATAAGACGAACATCGGAAAGGGACTATGAGAACGATATTGCAATCAAAGCAAAAAAACAACCTAAGTTACTACACAGTCATATAAGAAGAAAATGTCGGTGAACGACCAAGTGACAAGACTAAGGAAGACAGAGGGGGCATATACTGAAAGTGACAAGGAAATCTGCGAGGCACTGAATGCCAGTTTCCATGGAGTGTTCACTACCGAGCCTGAGCAGCTCCCATTATTGGAAGGGGTTACCCTAGATGAAAGACAATCAGATATAGAGGTGACAGCAGAGGAGGTAATGAAAGAGTTGACAACTCTAGATGCAACTAAAGCAGTTGGACCAGACAAAGTATCACCGTGGATACTAAAAGAAGCAGCACAGGCCCTCAGCGTGCCTCTGGCAATGATCTTTAATGAGTCACTTATGTCAGGAGAATTGCCCAGTTGCTGGAAGAAGGCAAATGTCGTGCCGATCTTCAAGAAAGGTGATAGGGGGGAGGCACTTAACTATAGACCTGTATCACTGACAAGCATCCCCTGTAAAATACTGGAAAGAATAATTAGGCTACGACTGGTTGCACACCTGGAGAACATTAGGTTTGTGAACAATCATCAACATGGGTTCTGGACAGGGAAATCGTGCCTAACAAACCTTCTGGAATTCTATGATAAAATAACGAGGATAAGACAGGACAGAGATGATTGGGCAGACTGCATATTTCTAGACTGCCAAAAAGCCTTTGATACAGTACCGCACATGAGACTGCTGTTCAAGCTCGAGAGGCAGGTAGGGGTGGGGGGAAAGGTCCCGGCATGGATAAGGAACTACCTAACAGGAAGGAGCCAAAGAGTTACACTAAGGGGCGAGAAGTCGGACTGGCGAACAGTAACAAGTGGAGTACCACAAGGATCGGTGCTGGGACCAATTCTATTTCTTGTATATGTTAACGACATGTTTACAGGCGTAGAGTCCTACATGTCGATGTTTGCGGATGACGCAAAGTTGATGAGAAGAGTTGTGACAGATGAGGATTGCAGGATCCTCCAAGAGGACCTGAACAGGTGCAGAGATGGTCAGAGAAATGGCTACTGGAATTCAACACGAGCAAATGTAAAGTTATGGAAATGGGACTAGGAGATAGGAGACCAAAGGGACAGTACACAATGAAGGGGAACAGCCTACCTGTAACGACGTGTGAAAGAGACCTGGGGGTGGACGTAACACCTAATCTATCTCCTGAGGCACATCTAAATAGGATAACGACAGCAGCGTACTCTACACTGGCAAAAGTTAGAACATCATTCAGAAACCTAAGTAAGGAGGCATTTAGGGCGCTTTACACTGCCTACGTAAGGCCAGTCTTAGAGTATGCCGCCTCATCATGGAGTCCCCATCTGAAGAAGCATATAATGAAACTGGAAAAGGTTCAGAGGTTTGCAACGAGACTCGTCCCAGAGCTACGAGGGATGGGGTATGAGGAGCACCTGAGGGAACTGTGCCTTACGACACTAGAAAGAAGAAGGGAGAGGGGGGACATGATAGGAAAGTATAAGATACTCAGAGGGATTGACAGAGTGGACATAGACGAAATGTTCACACGGAATAGTAACAGAACGAGGGGACATGGATGGAAGCTTGAAACTCAGATGAGTCACAGAGATGTTAGGAAGTTTTCTTTTAGCGTGAGAGTAGTGGGAAAATGGAATGCACTTCAGGAACAGGTTGTGGAAGCAAATACTATTCATAATTTTAAAACCAGGTATGATAGGGAAATGGGACAGGAGTCATTGCTGTAAACAACCGATGCTCGAAAGGCGAGATCCAAGAGTCAATGCTCGATCCTGCAGACACAACTATGTGAGTACAACTAGGTGAGTACACACACACACACACACACACACCACACACACACACACACACACATCCCCAGGAAGCAGCCCGTAGGTGCTATCTAACTCCCAGGTACCTATTTACTGTTATGTGAATAGGTGCATCATGATAAAAGAAATTCTGCCCATTTGTTTCCGCCTCCGCCGGGAATCGAACCCGGGCAATTAGAACTAAGACCCCCGAGCGGAGGGTCGTAGTTAACTCCTACAAATTTATTACTTTCTCGTTGGAGATATTTTTGTATGGAAGTTTCCTAGCCCCAAGCAGTGGGGAGGCAGGAGGCTGCGGGCGGTAATTGTGCAGCAGCCTAATACACTTTATTTATACAGAACTGAAATTATATATTAGAGTGTTGCTGGTTTGTAGGCTCCTATGATACTGTACTGTTGTATTATTTATTTCTGTGTATTTTCATGTAATAAATATTGTCTGTAGACAACTGGTTTTTGTTCTTGTCCTGGTGAAGATCGGTAGGAAATGAGAGAGAGAAACGGTTGCAGAGCTGGTTGACAGCGGACAGTAATATCTTGAAGGGAATTAGAAGGAGATCATCCCAAAAACAAGAAGAGTGTGGGTGAGTCACGGTGGCTCGACAGGGTGTGTAGTCATGACCAATAGGCCAGATTGGAGCCGTTTCCCTAAGTTAAGGTGGCGTTGAACCCTTCTCCGTAGACGGTTTGGATTTGATCCACCCTGAAAGAAGATTTCAGTGTGATCCTCCAATATACACATCAGTGTCCGTTACTGGTTGATTGACGACAGCAGCAGTAAGTAATAGTTACAGTGATTAATCTTATATCATAAGGGAAGTGATAGGGGTCTCGGTTCATTAGAATATAAAGTTAAATGAGTACGTTTAAAAACCGCTATCCCCCGATACCACTAACTCCTCATATATTTTCTTTCCGCCGCTTTTGTTCTTCCTGGATTCCCCTCACTCGCCCTTGATCTTCCTGGTTTGTATCTGGAACCTTTGCTCGACGTTTACTCCCATTCTGATGATAATTTAACTAGCGTTATTATCCGAGTATTTAAATAGATACTTGAGTAGCGTTTTTTGTTATTAAAACAAACTCCATAAAACATACTTATTAAACAAACAAGCAATAGGTAATTACTATGTGGTTGCAGGAAGCATTATTATTTATCCCACAGCTATTTACTAGTCATGAAACCGAACTGCCATTGAGGCTACACTATTGGTGAACACGTAATCTTAACTGAACGGCCAATATCCGAGATCCTTTGAATAAAAAGTCTAGCCAATCAGGAAGGGCTTGATATAGGAAGTAAGTAAGAGAGAGAGAGAGAGAGAGAGAGAGAGAGAGAGAGAGAGAGAGAGAGAGAGAGAGAGAGAGAGAGAGAGAGAGAGAGAGAGAGAGAAAGAGAGAGAGAGAGAGAGAGAGAGAGAGAGAGAGAGAGAAAGAGAGAGAGAGAGAGAGAGAGAGAGAGAGAGAGAGAGAGAGAGCGAGAGAGAGAGAGAGAGAGAGAGAGAGAGAGAGAGAGAGAGAGAGAGAGAGAGAGAGAGAGAGAGAGAGAGAGAGAGAGTGAGAGATAAAAGTAGAGCGAGTGAGAAATAAACCAAGAGAGATAGTGTGATGTAGCGAGAACACGAGAGAGAGATAGATGAGCAGCACCAAAGGAAGACTAGTACGGCTCCCAATAGACCAATAGCTTTGTAAAAAAAAACTAATCCAAATTTTGCTCGTTAATGTTATTCAGTTCTAAGGGTAATCAAATATGCAGATTAACTAAGCGCTGCTCACGTGCAGGTGAGGCAGGGAATACGGGTTATAATTACTGCTGGTTTCATATAGCATATAACATATAACATTTTATCATATTATTGTTAATTTTTATGTACTTGGCGACTGGGAAAACCCAAAGTATTAGTTATTACAATCTGCATTTTGTTCAGCCAGGTATAGCCAGTCTTTCTCCTCCACTGGCGGCACCCGTCTCCCTAACTTATAATTTTTGGTGCATAAATAAAATGCGTTTTAGGTAATATCAATAATAAATAAAAAAAATATTAAGCACTGCTTTTACTAGACAGATTACCGTCACGTGTTCCGTGTTAACTTTGGGTTGTTGGAAGTCGAGTTTATCACATACATTATACAACAGCCACCAATCTGAGGTCATCAGATGGGCTCCGTACTTGGATTTCATAATTTTCATGTTAAAAGACAGATGCTTCACACAGCTACATTCATCTAAAACAAGGCTGACATGCTCTGCCCTTTTATATAGATACGTTTGTTCTGAGTATCTACAACAATGTAAATTTTGATGTCTATTTGAAAAAACACCTTTTTGTTTTCAAATAGACGTCAATATGGATAATTAATAACACGGAAGTGCGTTCCCTGGTGGAATGCGGACTGTGCTCGGGCTGTCCGCTGTAAGCGTGCAGCCTGGAAGAAACACCGCCGCCGGCTGACGGCTGATTCTTTTATTTTGTTTCGGAAGGCGAGTGCGGTGGCGGGTAGAACCATCCGTACAGCTAAACGTGAGAGTTGGAAATCTTATGTTTCCACCATTACGTCCCATACTCCTCTGCCCCACATCTGGAAAAAGATCCGCAAGATTGCGGGCAAAATCGTTCCAGATGTCTCGACGGTTCTCCACCTCTGTGGTACTCTTGTAGCGGATCCAGTGAAGGTCGTGACCGAGCTGGGTTCCCACTTTTCTTCTGTTAGCTCTGGTTCTCATCTTCCTCAATCCTTCCTTCTTCGTAAGCCTGTTCTTGAATCTTCTCCTTTAGATTTCCACACTCATCTCCGCCTTCCCTATAACGATCCTTTCTCTCATTCTGAACTTCAGTCTGCCCTGGCCCTCTGCAGATCAACGGCGGCGGGCTCGGATGACGTTCATTATGAGATGCTTTGCCATCTCCCTCCGTGCACGTCTCAGTATTTACTGAGTCTGTATAACCAGGTCTGGGAGTCCTCGTCCGTCCCTGAGGACAAGCTCGATGCCGTTGTACTCCCTATTCGGAAACCAGGGTCTCTCGGTACGTCCTCTAAGGACTTCCTCCCTATTGCTCTCACGAGTTGTGTTTGCAAGCTGTTTGAGCGTATGGTAAATGTCCGTCTGATGTGGTTCTTGGAACACCATCACCACCTCTCTCCTTCTCAAATTGGTTTTCACAAGTGCCGCAGCATGACTGATGTCCTGGTGAACTTGGAGGTCTATATTCGTACCGCTTTTGCTGCGAAGACCTCCGTTGTATTTGTCCATTTTGACCTGGAAAAGGCTTATGACACGACTTGGAGATACCATATTCTGTCCCAACTTCGTTCTTTTGGCCTTCGTGGTAATCTCCCTCTTTTCCTTCAAAGCTTTCTCTCTCGTTGTACCTTTCGAGTCAGGCTTGGTGCCACTCTCTCTGCCTCCTTTCGGCAGTATGAAGGTGTGCCTCAAAGTAGTGTTCTTAGTACAACTCTTTCTGTACTCTTTGCTGTCGCGGTGATGATTCGCCTCTCCTTCAACGGCGGCTTCAAATTGCAATTGATGCCGTGTCATCTTGGGCCACCAATCATGGCTTCAAGTTCTCTTCTATTAAGACTTGTGCCATGACTTTTACTCGGAAGTGGTTCGTTCTTCGTCCCTCTTTGTCACTTTATGGTCATCCCCTTGAGTACAAAGATTCCACGAAGCTTTTGGGGCTATTCTTTGACACTCGTTTGTGTTGGTTGCCCCATATCTCTTACCTCCATGTTGAATGCTCTAAGGCCCTTAACCTACTTAAGGTTTTGTCCCATACTTCTTGGGGAGCGGATAGAAGCACGCTCCTCTATTTGCATTCCTCTCTCATCCTGTCTAAACTCGATTATGGTTGCCCTGCATACTCTTTGCCGTCTTGATCCTTTGCACCATTCTGGGATGCGCCTCAGCTCTGGTTCTTTTCGTTCAGCTCCTATCCTCAGCTTGTACGCTGACACTGGTTCTCTGTCTCTCCAGGACCGCCGTGATCGCTCCAGTCTGTGCTATCTTGCACGATCCTTACAGCATTCTCACTCTCGCCTCTATCGTGCTTTGACTTTTACCCCTCCTGTAGTTCCTGTTCCTCTTCACCACCTTCCTCTTTCTGTCCGTTTATCTCGCTTACATGATTCTCTTTCAGTTCGTATTACCAACGTTTCTCTTTGTATTGTTCCATCCTTGACCCCGTGGAGGGCCCCCCTTCCAAAATTTTGTACTTCTCTGACCAGCATCACTAAAGCTTTTACCCCTCCTATAGTTCTGAAACGCCTCTTCCTTGAGCACTTTTCTTCTCACTCCCACTCCATTCCCATCTTCACCGATGGGTCTAAGTCTGCTGACGGTGTGGGCTACTCTGTTGTTTTTCCTGACCACACTTATATGTGTCGCCTTCCTCCGGAGGCTAGCATCTTCACAGCAGAACTTTATGCTATTCTCTATGCTCTTCGTCTCCTGCTTTCCCGGTGTCAACCCTGGAAACACAAACCGAAATTGTCTCTATTTTCCGCTTGTTACAACTTGTAATAAAGTTGTTACATCTTGGCTTAACGTGTTTATGACGTATTAGAACGTTGTTACAATTTGCTATATTGGTTGTTATAACTGGTTAGGAGGTGTTAAAACTTGTTCAAACGTTGTACCAACGTCGTAGTTTCGGTGTGTGTTTGGCGGGAATCCTCCTTTGTGGTGGTAGTTAACTCTCGTAGTGCCCTCATGGCTTTAGGGTCCTTTAATCCGGTCCACCCGGTGGTCATTGAGATTCAACATTGGCTGTTTCTTATCTCCAGTAAATTTAAGTCGGTTGCGTTTTGCTGGGTTCTCAGCCATGTTGGTGTCTCTTTAAATGAGCGTGCGGATGCTGCCGCTAAGAAAGCTATCCGCATTAGTCCCATCTCCAGTAAAGGTATTCCTTATTCCAACTTTTACCCAGTTATTCATGCCTCCATCCTTGCCCGCTGGCAGAGTTGTTGGTGTTCTGTTATTGGTAACAAACTGCGTACTCTTAAGAGTCGTGTGTCCCAGTGGCCTTCCTCCTGCCACTGTAATCAGCGGTGGGAAACGGCTCTGGCTAGGTTACGTATTGGTCATACCCATTTAACTCACGGTCACTTAATGGAGCGCCGCCCTGCTCTTTATTGTCCAAATTGCATTGTCCCTCTTACGGTCGTACATATCCTTGTTGAATGTCCTTACTTCCTGGACGAGCGTGGTCTTGTTTTCCGACTGTCCCCCGCGGTCTCTTGTCCCTCGATAGAATTCTTGGTGACTCGGATACTTTTGATATCGTTCGCCCTATGTGTTTCTGTTCTCGTATTGGCATCCTTGGTGATATTTAGCGCCCTCTGATTATCCCTCACATTTGAAGGCGCTACATAGCCTTCCCGGTTTGGTGCCTTCTATTGATAATATCTAACTTACATTTACCACCCCCCAACGTGACGCTATCCGCCCATCAGTCAACACGCCGGCCAACAGCGACGACAAACACGTCCACCCACCAGTCTCTTTTCTCTCTGCCAGTAGCAGAGAGAAAACAAAACACGTGGTGGTGAGTCTGCTCACCACCACGTCCACGACGAGACTCCAACTATTTTCAGATATGTATGGTATGGTAGATACCAACCAATTAAACGGACTACTCTATGTAAAGGTAAGAAAAACGGTGAAATAGGAATACTGAATGTGTACCATAAGTCATTGTTAGTCTTATGTGTTACCTTAAGAAAGGAGACAATGCAGAGGTATAGTGTAAATGCACTAGGACATTACTATGTAAATTACGTGTTAGCTACTTGATTCATATGCCAGAGTATACTGACCTTGCCTTTATTTCATCGCACTTTTATTTATGTGCGATTGATGTTTTCAGGCGGATTTGTAATATTGAAGGTTTATTAATGATGAACAGTAAACAAGTGTATGATGTTATATTACCGTTCCTAGAGTTCCTAGAGTAGAGGAGGCATATCCACTCTTTAGCTGGCAAGTAATATGGGCAAACCTTCATGTTAAATTTATTGCCCCAAAACAACGTGAGCTGTTGTATCGCTATATTCATGAGATCCTTCCTACTAATGATAGGTTGTTGATGTTGGGCATTAAGGACAACAATAGGTGTGACCAATGTACTGAAATTGAGAATAATATGCATATATTTTATTTCTGTGAGCAGAAAGTTGTTCTTGTAAACTGGATTAGAGACACTCTTAAAGCTTTATGTGGACCAAGTATGAGAGTGGAGTTAATGAGGTTTTTAGTGTTTCATATTGACATAAAATGCAAGAAAATTAAGAATACAATAATTATGTTACTTTCTGATTACATTTTTTGTGTATGAATAGTCAGGCAGGAAGGTTACTCAGTAGACAGAGTATTGAAGTTCTTGCGAGGCAGGATCAAGTATAACATTTGGGGTTTACGGCTCATGCTCGGTGATGAAATGGAAAATTTGTTTACTGAGAATTATATAAAATATATATAAATGTAATAATTTCCCCTGTAAATTAATGTAAATATAATCTCCATTTTTTGTAAATCATTTAAAGAAAAGTAAGTATAACATTTAGAGGTTTTAAAGATCATGTTCTGTGATAAAAAAATACTTGGTCACTGAGAATTATAATGTAGTATTGTCTTGTAAAACTTATGTACATATGACTTATATTGTATTTTCTTAAATAAAGATAAAAAAACCTCCAGCAAGTCCGCTCCTGTCCACATGTGTTGCCATGTCCTACTGCACTTACAAAAAGTAAATTACACATACATGAATAATTAATTATATATTTTTCTCAACAATGAATAAATGTGAGACTCCATGAACTGAATGGGTTTCGTAACAATGGGTAAGTGCACAGTACAAGCTAATGGGTAAGTGTACAGGATAAGCTGATGGGTAAGTGTACAGTATAAGCTGATGGGTAAGTGTACAGTATAAGCTGATGGGTAAGTGTACAGTATAAGCTGATGGGTAAGTGTACAGTATAAGCTGATGGGTAAGTGTACAGTATAAGCTGATGGGTAAGTGCACAGTATAAGCTGATGGGTAAGTGTACAGGATAAGCTGATGGGTAAGTGTACAGTATAAGCTGATGGGTAAGTGTACAGTATAAGCTGATGGGTAAGTGTACAGTATAAGCTGATGGGTAAGTGTACTGTATAAACTGATGGGTAAGTGTACTGTATAAACTGATGGGTAAGTGTACAGTTTAAGCTGATGGGTAAGTGCACTGTATACACTGATGGGTAAGTGTACAGTTTATGCTGATGGGTAAGTGTACAGTATAAGCTGATGGGTAAGTATACAGTATAAACTGATGGGTAAGTGTACAGTTTAAGCTGATGGGTAAGTGTACAGTTTAAGCTGATGGGTAAGTGTACAGTATAAGCTGATGGGTAAGTGTACAGTTTAAGCTGATGGGTAAGTGTACAGTATAAGCTGATGGGGTAAGTGTACAGTATAAGCTGATGGGTAAGTGTACAGTTTAAGCTGATGGGGTAAGTTTACAGTTTAAGCTGATGGGTAAGTGTACAGTATAAGCTGATGGGTAAGTGTACAGTATAAGCTGATGGGTAAGTGTACAGTATAAGCTGATGGGTAAGTGTACAGTTTAAGCTGATGGGTAAGTGTACAGTTTAAGCTGATGGGTAAGTGTACTGTATAAGCTGATGGGTAAGTGTACAGTTTAAGCTGATGGGTAAGTGTACAGTATAAGCTGATGGGTAAGTGCACAGTATAAGCTGATGGGTAAGTGTACAGGATAAGCTGATGGGTAAGTGTACAGTATAAGCTGATGGGTAAGTGTACAGTATAAGCTGATGGGTAAGTATACAGTTTAAGCTGATGGGTAAGTGTACAGTATAAGCTGATGGGTAAGTGCACAGTATAAGCTGATGGGTAAGTGTACAGGATAAGCTGATGGGTAAGTGTACAGTATAAGCTGATGGGTAAGTGTACAGTATAAGCTGATGGGTAAGTGTACAGTATAAGCTGATGGGTAAGTGTACAGTATAAGCTGATGGGTAAGTGTACAGTATAAGCTGATGGGTAAGTGTACAGTATAAGCTGATGGGTAAGTGTACTGTATAAACTGATGGGTAAGTGTACTGTATAAACTGATGGGTAAGTGTACAGTTTAAGCTGATGGGTAAGTGCACTGTATACACTGATGGGTAAGTGTACAGTTTAAGCTGATGGGTAAGTGTACAGTTTAAGCTGATGGGTAAGTGTACAGTTTAAGCTGATGGGTAAGTGTACAGTATAAGCTGATGGGTAAGTGTACAGTATAAGCTGATGGGGTAAGTTTACAGTTTAAGCTGATGGGTAAGTGTACAGTATAAGCTGATGGGTAAGTGTACAGTTTAAGCTGATGGGTAAGTGTACAGTTTAAGCTGATGGGTAAGTGTACAGTTTAAGCTGATGGGGTAAGTGTACAGTTTAAGCTGATGGGGTAAGTGTACAGTTTAAGTTGATGGGTAAGTTTGTAGTATAAGCTGATGGGTAAGTGTACAGTATAAGCTGATGGGTAAGTGTATAGTAAAGTGTCGCGTGGATGACATTAACTCTTTATCGACATATAAATGTGTTCGGATGTCTGACTCTGGTAGGCGCCACAAGAACAATTGTTGACACCATATACAACTTTGGGCGGCCATGTACTCATGTGGGCGGGTCCATACGCTGTGGGTGGGCGTATGACGCCGTGGGAGAGCATCAGATCTTTTGTACTTACCTAATTGTGGTTGCAGGGGTTGAGCTCTGGCTCTTTGGTACCGCCTCTCAACTGTCAATCAACTGATGTACAGGTTCCTGAGCCTACTGGGCTCTATCTTATCTACACTTGAAGCTGTGTATGGAGTCAGCCTCCACCACATCACTTTCTAAGTGTATGAACATGTGGGCTCGTGTATAATTCAATAGACTGCCATATATTATTGTTGGCGGTATTTTTAGTATATGGGTTGGCATATACAATTGTGGGCGGGCTTTTCAGCAACTCTTCCTCTCGAATGGTGCATCGGATTTTGAAGTATAAATTCCCTACGGCCATAAACTGTTGTACTAAAAATCAGAGCGGTTCACAAAATTGACGCGATGGGGCCGTTTTCTATGCGTGGGTCCTCGTCAAGGTTAGGTTCGGGCTATTTAGTACATAAGTTCAGTAACCTTGTGAACGCTCAGAGAGGACGGGTTGATTTTGAGTGTTTGGGTTGGGATATAATATTGTGGGCTGGCGTTTAAGGCTGTGGGAAAGCTTTACATTCTGTAACAAGCGTATAATCCTCTGTAGGCATGTAATTCAGTCGTTAGACTATCAGCTTGAGGGCGTGCATGCAAACCTGTCTTATTAGAAGTACAGGTTTGTATGCATGTGGATAGCCTTCTGTGAGGGTGTTACAGCCCTAATGGGACGCAACCGGGTTATTTTCTGATGGTATTTGTTATAGGGTATCCGGCCCCAAGTTAGTAGAGGCTTTCAAAGGGTGCGCTCCGTAATGCAAGTAAAATCAACGGGGGAGGTACATTAAACACACAAGTATACCAATTTCAATATATATTCCTTTTCCACCACCATATATAAATAAAAGTCACACATGGGAATTATTTCTACACAATATATACAGCTTCGTCTCCCTCTGAAGACGCTGAAGACACTTAGAGATGCTCCCTCTGGGTAGCCTTTCCTGGTTTCCTCTTCCATGGCCCAGAACCCACGATGAATCCACCCTGGCCATAGGCCAGCCAAATCACAATCCCACTGGGTGCCTCGTCGTGATGGCCTACAACCACAGTCCAGCCTATAGCTGGCAGGTACCAATCAGCCACGCTGTTAGGCCACTCCACGACTAATACTAGGGTTGCGAGCCCTAGGCAGGAGCCTTGTGACTCGCTGGTCACTCTCCTCGGTCGGCACCGCAGTGGGTGGTCTCTTCCACCAGCCAGCCCCGGATACGGCAATTCCGGTCGCTGCCACTCCTCAGGCAGGCAATTACACACTCAGCAGAGTTCGTCCGGGGGTGGCTCACAGCTTCTACAAAGCAGACTGGTGAAGAGACCTTGGCTGCCTTGGGTAGACTGATTCACTGTACATCACAGCCGTCCTAGGTTGACTCTGTGAAAGCAGACACGTCATCAGTACTGGGACACTACATGGGGCCACTAGGAAACTTCACTTACTGGCTTAGACACAAATGTCCACCTCTTCGCTCCATAGATGGCGTTCACTGTCTAAGTGCCACCTCACCAGAGGTCAGCAGCGGCTACTTCGCGAGCCGACTGCTGCTGCTGAACAGGAATTCAGCGCCTATTGCCGGTATATCCTGTCACCACTAGATGGCGTTGTCCATGTTGTGGGGTTCTCGGGAGCAAACTCACAGGTGGCGTGGACTTCACTGCTCCGTGCTCGGGCGAGGAATTCTGGTTCCTAACAGAGGGCAGCTCTTCCTCCAAAAATGGGGTGGTAAATGTAAGGAGACAGATAAATGCAATTATGTACTATTCATAGCAGTTAGGAATTGTACTTATTTTCAGTAAGTATGAAATCGTACTGTCAAATATATAGTGAATATTTGAGTTTACCTGAAAAACTGAATAGAAAACCACAACCTCACCTAACCGTCTTAGTTTTTGAAGATAATAATTTTATTGCTTCTTAATTACAATTAGTACTTAACCTGTAGCTATATTGATATTACAGTTTTATAAAACTAATAAAACAAAACTAAAATATATCATTAAATTGTAAAGAAACTCAGGATATTTTACAATTTTGTTTAAATTCTATACTGTTTAATAAACCTGAAAATGAAATTCCGGATATTTATAACTTGTGTATAGCTAATTGAAATTGAAAACTTCATCCTAAAATTCTGAGTGTCTTAACAGAAAACGAGGAGAATTAAATCGGGGGAGGGGCTTGGGTAAATGTAACAGCTCCATAAGTGCAATTATGCACTGTTTATGACAGTAAGAAAGTGTACTTATTACACTTAATATTAAATCGTACTGTCAATTCGGAGGATGGGTTGGAGGGTGTGTAAGCATTTTGGTGGTGCATATTGTGAAGAGGGCTGGGGGGGCTTGGGGGGGGGGGAGCGGTGTACACACACTGGGAGCGTCGCCACGTGTGTCAGTGTTGGCTGGCCGCTGGTCGGGAGAAGAGGTGGCGGTGACGCTCTCCACCTCTTGTGTGTGTGTGTTCGCGCGTGTCTGTTTTAGCTTTCATAGGCAAACTTACTCTCTCGTGTTAAATACGAGACATTGCAACATATACATTCTTATTCAAGTTTTCAGTGGAATAATTAGAAATAACAACTGGTAACGAAACCTTAAATTGTCATTGATGACAGGTATGAATGAAGATTCAACTTGTATGAACTTACATATACATGCATTCCTGAGAATAAAAATATGTAGAAGCAGAGTACCTTCATGTGTTTATTTCCTTTTTTAAAGAACAATTTGTCAAGATATAACTAAGGTAAGTAACAACCCATATATTTTTCCTTAGAGCACACACATACATATAATATATTTATATTGTAGGAGGGAATGTGTTTGTTTGCCTGTCAGTCTGTATGTCCAAAGTTGGTGGTTAGACATTCGCGGCTAGACTTACCCAAATCGGCATAGGGAATGGTCTGTGGTCCGGGATGAACATTGGCTGGTCTGGGTCGCCAAAATTTAAATGTGAAAAGCGTGTCAGGGTCATAGTCAGACCCGCCACGACGATTTTTTGCTCTGTCCGTTGGATACACACCAAATATTTTCAAAACAAACATAAAAACAATGTAGAGTATAATAATAATTCATAGTGTCAGGGGACGTGCAGCCGGTTTATACATACGGTACATGTTTGGCTTATTTCGAGGTTGCTTCAAGGGATGAGTTATTGACCCCGCCCAGGATGTAACCCCACAGAAGCTGAGTTACATGATTAGTTGACTAACTCCCGGGTACCTATTTGCTGCTAGGTGGAAAGGGGGCGTTAGGTGATAGGAAACGCGCTCAACCATTTATGTCCCGTCCATGATTCGAACCCGGAATTCTCGATTGTAAGTCAAAAACGAACCCGCCTGTTCTACCGAGACCCATTAAATATGCGGTCATATTCAATGTCTCATTGAATATGACCGCATATTCTGTATTTACTATCTTCTGATTTGGGGCTTCTATCCCTCTGACCATTATATATATATATATATATATATATATATATATATATATATATATATGCAATTGACGATCACAAAACACGGATCATTTTATGCGGAAAATCCACAGAGAAATGTGAAATGAGGTGAACGTTTCGGCTTTGTTAAAGCCTTTGTCAACACCAGACTGACTAAGGAGAAGGGAGAAGGGGGAGGATATATAGGCCGACACCTGACCAACCCATCCCTAGGGTTGGTCAGGTGTAATTAACCAAAAACAGGTATAGCTTAGCTTAGAATGGTCAAAGAGGATTAAGCGGTCAGAGAATGGCGGTTCTCTGTGGATTTTCCGCATATATATATATATATATATATATATATATATATATATATATATATATATATATATATATATATATATATATATATATATATATATATATGTCGTACCTAGTAGCCAGAACGCACTTTTTGGCCTACTATGCATGGCCCGATTTGCCTAATAAGCCAAGTTTTCATAAAATTATATATTTTCTCTAATTTTTTCCTTATGAAATGATAAAGCTACCCATTTCATAATGTATGAGGTCAATTTTTTTTATTGGAGTTAAAATTAACGTTGATATATGACCGAACCTAACCAACCCTACCTAACCTAACCTAACCTATCTTTATAGGTTAGGTTAGGTTAGGTAGCCGAAAAAGTTAGGTTAGGTAGGTTAGGTAGTCGAAAAACTGTTAATTCATGAAAACTTGGCTTATTAGGCAAATCTGGCCTTGCATAGTAGGCTGAGAAGTGCGTTCTGGCTACTAGGTACGACATATATATATATATATATATATATATATATATATATATATATATATATATATATATATATATATATATATATTTATATAGCTAGAAAAGCTAAGATTAATAATTCTAACACGAATTTTCTCAATATTTCTTATGTTTCTCTTCACTGTCGATGGTAATTAAAAAATCAATTCTCCAGAATTCATTTTTATTTCTAGTCTGACACTTGAACGCGTTTCGTAATAACTTATTACATTTTCAAAGGCTTTAGTTTACTCACACAACTGTAACCTGTAAACACTCAAAATGCATCCATACTTATACTCGCATTTGGGTGAGTATGATATGGTACAAAAGTTTTGGGTGAGGTGATTGACATTTTGAAATTATTTTTTTCATGAAATCATAACCTATCATGAATTTTTTCAACATGATAGAACACGAACCAATAGGAAAAAACATAAGATTGGATAACTGCAGAAGACCTATTGGCTCATGATGTTTCATCTTGGTGCTTCTATATTGGTTGGGAGTCTTGATGTGCGTACATTATAGATGTGCATTAATTTACTGTTGATTGATGTTGTTGACTTTTTGATGTGTAGTGCCTCGCAGATGTCGAGCCTCCTGCTATCGCTGTATCTATCGATGATTTCTGTGTTGTTTGTTAAGATTTCTCTGGTTATGGTCTTAGAAAGCTTTCTATTAGTTTCTAACTAATAATTTACCCATCAGTATTTTCGTAATTAAACAATACATGTATATCAAAAAGTTTCCAGGCCTTGACCATAATTTCAAACCCAGAAAAAATATGGTAAACATAACACATTCTATGGTCGAATTTTCTCACCGCATATATTATTACAATGTGTACGACGTGCTTTGCTACGGCAAACTTACAAAACCACAGTTCATAAGAAAATTTGAGACCAATAGAATCAATATTCTTAAACTCTTATACTCAAAGAATTCTGGACTAACAACCCGAAGAGCTCTTAGATATATAGAGAAAAAAAAATTCACAATGTATCTATGCCCTGAGAAATAATAAACATAAGATAAATTATTCGTAGGCTTTCTGTAAACACTAAACTTTAGTGAAAAATCTTCCCATGAAAAAGTATATCTAAGAATGGCAAACATTTATCAATTTCAGTCGCCATAGTAAATTTTAGAAGTGACTTGATTAATAAGTTAAGCTACAAATTCGTCTGTATTTACATCTGTAGGTCATATACACAAAATATCATCAACATATCTAAACCATGGAATCATTTCATGGTTACTATGGAATGTCATAGTATGTACATACTATGTATGTACATAAACTCAGATGAACTAACCGACCTAAAAAGCCATCTAGAGAATTAGTACTTCGGTTTACCCTTGAAAATAGTGAAAATAACAGTTTGCCATTCCTAGATGTACTAATAACAAAAACAGGAGCCTCTCTAAGCACCAGTGTATATACAAAACCTACAAACATAGTATTATCCCTAAACGGTAGGAGTGAGTGCCCCCACAGATACAAAGCCAGTGTTCTCAACGCTTATATTCATCGAGCCTTTACCCACTGCTCTGAATGGTACAATCCTGAACCAAGAACAGAAACCACAGCGCCTGCAATAAAATTACATTACAAATCAACCATGCACAGTGAACATAACAAAGAAGAACGAATAATGAAAGACATAATCAGTAAATGTATAAAAAGTACAATTCCTAACCATAACATAAACTTAATCATATACTATAAAACAAAGAAGACTACCAGGCTCCTTATTAAAAGCAGCCTGAAACCGACGGAGAACCCTTTACAGCAGTCAGACGTGGTATATATGTACACCTGACCCCACGAAGGATGTCGCCTTCAATCTAGGTACATAGGTATGACGTCGACCAAACTGACGAGGCGTTTGACCTGTTATCTTCAATCAGGTGCCCGCAAAAATCACATGAGGAAAGCCCATGCCATCACCCTAAGGTAAAAGTAAAAAAAAAGGTAAACGTAAAAGTAGCAAAGGTAAACAGATTGATCGATACTGTGAACGCCAAGAAATCCAGACTTCACCTGCCAAAGATTATTGGGGAATACAAACCTGGATATGTGTATGGAAATGTAAAGACACACATGCCTGGAAACCCACTTCAGCCAATCATCAGCTAGATACCCACACCCACGTACAGACTGGCGAAGCGACTACACAGCTTGCTGACTCCTTTTGTACCTTGTGCTTTCAGCCCGAAGTCTCCAAAGGAATTTGTTGACTTACTGCAGGGAACACGGGCCACAGGAATAAGAGCCTCGTTGGACGTAGAATCACTGTTTACCAACGTACCTGTGGATGAAACAATCGGGATGATAGCGGACAGAGTGTATCGTGATCCAGCCTGTACTCCTCTTGACATACCAGAAAACATTCTAAGGAAACTACTCCAAACTTGTACTAAAGAGGCACCCTTCTTTAGCCCTGATGGGCACATGTATAAGCAAGTAGATGGGGTCGCCATGGATTCTCCCCCTAGGCATCCTGTTTGCAAACTTCTACATGGGTACCATCGAACAGAAGGTTTTAGTTGACATGAACTTGAAACCTGCCATATACTGCAGGTATGTTGACGACATTTTTACACAGGTACCTGATTTCAAACGTCTGCAGGAGCTGAAGGAGGCATTCGAGCAGAATTCTGTGTTGAGTTTCACTTACGAGATGGAGAAGGATGGGAAGCTGCCCTTTCTAGATGTAACAGTCATGAAAAGGAGCGGAGGTTTCCACACTGCAGTCTACACTAAGGAAACAAACATCGGAATGTGCCTCAATGCCAACAGTGACTGCCCAGACAGGTACAAGAGAAGTGTTGTCAACGCTTGCGTCGACCGTGCTCTCAGCCACAGCTCAGGATGGAAGCAAGTCGATAAAGAACTAAGGGTTAGGCAGGTCCTAGTCAACAACGACTTCTCCCATTGTTTTGTGTAAGACATCATAAAAAGGAAGGTGAAATGCCATGCAACCTCTGTAGAGTCAACTAACACAACACCTGTACCCCCTATTAGACTATTTTACAGGAACTTTTTTTCCACAGCTCATAAAACAGAGGAAAGGGTCCTGAAAGATATTGTTAATAGGAACGTTATCCCTACAGACAAAAATCAGAAGATACAATTGACGATTTACTATAAAACCAAAAAAACGGCCAGCCTACTCATGAAAAACTCTCCAGACACAAAGCAGAATGCCTTAAAGGAGATTAACATCGTCTATGCCCACTTGGGGACTGTAAGCCCCAAAGAACTCAGTATATAGGCAAGACAACAACATCTCTTTCCAGGCGATTAACAATGCTTAAACAACAGGGCTCCATCAAGGAACATATAATCTCTTCCCACAACCAGACCATCACCAGAGAAGTCTTAACAAACAACACAGAAATCATCGATAGATGCAGCGATAGCAGGCAGCTTGACATCTGTGATGCACTACACATCAAAAAGTCAACACCAGCAATTAACAGCCAATTAATGCACAACTATATTCTACCCACTTCAAGACTCCGTACCAATATAAAAGCATTAAGAGGAAGCATGGGCCAATAGGCCCTTTGCAGTTACTTCCATTCTTCCCCTCTCATTTATCCAATTAATACCCAATGTTCCGTGTTCTGTCTTGTGTTGGTCAAAAGTTTGTTCACCTCATCCAAAACTGTTGCAACATATCTCCTCAACCAAATGCGAGTATATAAGACAAGCTATTTAAGTGTTTAGCATAAGTAAAACTCTGTTTAGTGTTGTCAGGTTACAGTTGTGTGTGTGTTAACTAAAGTCTTTCAAAATGTAATAAGTTATTACGAAACACGTTCAAGCGTCGCATCAGACTAGAAATAAAAATGAATTTTGGAGAATTGATTTTTCAATTACCATGGACAGTAAAAAGAAACATAAGAAATATTGAAAAAAATCATGCTAGAATTATTAATCTTACTTTTTCGGTCATATTTAACAACATATGTTTACAAGAAAGACTGCCACGAAAATCTACTAATATATATATATATTATATATATATATATATATATATATATATATATATATATATATATATATATATATATATATATATATATATATATATATATATATATATATATATATATATGCAATTGACGATCACAAAACACTGATCATTTTATGCGGAAAATCCACAGAGAAATATGAAATGAGGTGAACGTTTCGGCTTTGTTAAAGCCTTTGTCAACACCAGACTGACTCAACTAATCTGGAGTCAGTCTGGTGTTGACAAAGGCTTTAACAAAGCCGAAACGTTCACCTCATTTCATATTTCTCTGTGGATTTTCCGCATATATATATATATATATATATATATATATATATATATATATGCGGAAAATCCACAGAGAAATATGAAATGAGGTGAACGTTTCGGCTTTGTTAAAGCCTTTGTCAACACCAGACTGACTCCAGATTAGTTGAGTCAGTCTGGTGTTGACAAAGGCTTTAACAAAGCCGAAACGTTCACCTCATTTCATATTTCTCTGTGGATTTTCCGCATAAAATGATCAGTGTTTTGTGATCGTCAATTGCATATATATATATATATATATATATATATATATATATATATATATATATATATATATATATATATATATATATTGTGATGGGAAAGTGTTGGAGTGTTGATGTTCGGCAGTCCTCCAGTGGCAGGTGTCAAAGCCTGGTCACACTTTAAACAAAAATATAGACTGCTTGCCTGTTGTCTGTGGTAAGTTAGAGGGAGGAACACGTAAAACACAAAATATGAACAATGAAACTTTAATATATTTACTTTAAACATAAATGAAAATAAAGACAAATCTCGGGAAGTTAAATTACAGTTAAATAATAAAGAAAATTCAAAGACAATGTGAAATACAAAATACAATGGTAAAATGGTGCTGAGAATATCGGCTATGGTTGAAACCTCCCTTCGTATACGAGCTAATGAGCGAGTATGCCAGAGAGAGATATCAACTGTAAGAGCACAAGGAATATTCTGAAGTGGATTGCTGGTCAGGCTCAGACATCGATTCGTGTAGAGGGCGCTGAGGTGCTGTGTGCAGGTGCGCGGCTTGCGAGTCACCAATCACAGGCAGGCAAGCTGGTGAAGGGTAGTTAGCTGGTTTGATGACGAGTCGGCATGAGGAGGGTGTGTGGAGTGGGGGGATCTTGGATACGTTTTGCCTCCTGGTCAAAACGTTTTGTGCTACCGGTGACGTATCTTGAATGTAGCATCTTATACTTGTGTCTTGGGACGTAACTTAAAGTAGGGAAGAGCAGGCTCAATCTCTCTTGAAATAGATTATCGTCACAATATATATATATATATATATATATATATATATATATATATATATATATATATATATATATGTCGTACCTAATAGCCAGAACTCACTTCTATGCCTACTATTCAAGGCCCGATTTGCCTAATAAGCCAAGTTTTCATGAATTAATTGTTTTTCGACTACCTAACCTACCTAACCTAACCTAACCTAACTTTTTCGGCTACCTAACCTAACCTAACCTATAAAGATAGGTTAGGTTAGGTTAGGTAGGGTTGGTTAGGTTCGGTCATATATCTACGTTATTTTTAACTCCAATAAAAAAAATTAACCTCATACATAATGAAATGGGTAGCTTTATCATTTCATAAGAAAAAAATTTGAGAAAATATATTTATTCATGAAAACTTGGCTTATTAGGCAAATCGGGCCTTGCATAGTAGGCTGAGAAGTGCGTTCTGGCTACTAGGTACGACATATATATATATATATATATATATATATATATATATATATATATATATATATATATATATATATATATATATATATATATGTCGTACCTAGTAGCCAGAACGCACTTATCAGCCTACTATACAAGGCCTGATTTGCCTAATAAGCCAAGTTTTCATGAATTAATTGTTTTTCGACTACCTAACCTACCTAACCTAACCTAACCTAAGTTTTTCGGCTACCTAACCTAACCTAACCTATAAAGATAGGTTAGGTTAGGTTAGGTAGGGTTGGTTAGGTTCGGTCATATATCTACGTTAATTTTAACTCCAATAAAATAAAATTGACCTCATACATAATGAAATGGGTAGCTTTATCATTTCATAAGAAAAAAATTAGAGAAAATATATTAATTCATGAAAATTTGGCTTATTAGGCAAATCGGGCCATGTATAGTAGGCTGAGAAGTGCGTTCTGGCTACTAGGTACGACATATATATATATATATATATATGTCGTACCTAGTAGCCAGAACGCACTTCTCAGCCTACTATGTAAGGCCCGATTTGCCTAATAAGCCAAGTTTTCATGAATTAATGTTTTTTCGACTACCTAACCTACCTAACCTAACCTAACCTAACTTTTTCTGCTACCAAACCTAACCTAACCTATAAAGATAGGTTAGGTTAGGTTAGGTAGGGTTGGTTAGGTTCAGTCATATATCTACGTTAATTTTAACTCCAATAAAAAAAAATTACCTCATACATTAGGAAATGGGTAGCTTTATCATTTCATAAGAACAAAATTTGAGAAAATATAATAATTCACTAAAACTTGGCTTATTAGGCAAATCAGGCCTTGAATAGTAGGCTGAGAAGTGCGTTCTGGCTACTAGGTACGACATATATATATATATATATATATATATATATATATATATATATATATATATATATGTCGTACCTAGTAGCCAGAACTCACTTCTCAGCCTACTATTCAAGGCCCGATTTGCCTAATAAGCCAAGTTTTCCTGAATTAATATATTTACTATAATTTTTTTCTTATGAAATGATAAAGCAACCCTTTTCTCTATGTATGAGGTCAATTTTTTTTTATTGGAGTTAAAATTAACGTAGATATATGACCGAACCTAACCAACCCTACCTAACCTAACCTAACCTATATTTATAGGATAGGTTAGGTTAGGTAGCCAAAAAAAGCTAGGTTAGGTTAGGTTAGGTAGGTTAGGTAGACGAAAAAACATTAATTCATGAAAACTTGGCTTATTAGGCAAATCGGGCCTTGAATAGTAGGCTGAGAAGTGTGTTCTGGCTATTAGGTACGACATATATATATATATATATATATATATATATATATATATATATGTCGTACCTAGTAGCCAGAACGCATTTCTCAGCCTACTATGCAAGGCCCGATTTGCCTAATAAGCCAAGTTTTCATAAATTAATTGTTTTTCGACTACCTAACCTACCTAACCTAACCTAACTTTTTCGGCTACCTAACCTAACCTAACCAATAAAGATAGGTTAGGTTAGGTTAGGTAGGGTTGGTTAGGTTCGGTCATATATCTGCTTTAATTTTAACGCCAATAAAAAAAAATTGACCTCATACATAATGAAATTGGTAGCTATATCATTTCATAAGAAAAAAATTAGAGAAAATATATTAATTCAGGAAAACTTGGCTTATTAGGCAAATCGGGCCTTGCATAGTAGGCTGAGAAGTGCATTCTGGCTACTAGGTACGACATAATATATATATATATATATATATATATATAAATATATATATATATATATATATATATATATATATATATATATATATATATATGTATATATATGATATATATATGTATATATATGATATATATAGGAATATATCATTGAAAAACCCTTCCTTGTGAGGGATTGGAACCAAAGATGGCCTGGTGCTCCAAACACACTTGCATATCCAGTTCTGTAAGCAATAAACCACGACAGACTGTACAAAATTTTTGATAGTGGAAGACTATTTACCCAACAACCCAGCAGCACTCGCTATGGCAAGAGATCACAGATAGTTTTCATCAAATCAGTCACTACTGAGAAAATGTGAGCTTCAAATGTATGACAAACTTGCATAAACCACAAGCCATATGTAACCGAAAAAGTCTTCCTCGTGAAGGATTGGAACTTCGGAGAGCTTTGTGACACTAGCATTCCCTAGTGTAATAGGGAAGTAATGAAGTAACTATAAATTATAAAAAATAAACTAGGGAATAATGAAGTAATGATGCAGGTATTTGAAGCAAAATTTGAAGACTATTAATAGGTGCATTGCAAGAAAATGTTTACAATATTAATAGGTACATTGTAGTAATATCTGAGGATTATCAATTTATATTAGCATAATATGAGGACATAATAGCATAATATGAGTACTATTAAACGATACATTGTAGAAAAATTTGCGTTCAACATAACTATGATATAAGTTAATAGCAGTGATTACAATGGTGAAGTTGCATGTCTTCACAATTATGAAGTTGCATGTTGCACATATATTGGTTGAGTGCGTAGCACCAGATACACTGCGAGTTTGGAGCACATCGTAGGAAACTATGAAGATGAAATTAGGTACTTTTTGGTTTTACTTTTGAATAAGGCACAGGTTGGACAGCTTTTTAATTCGTGAGGGAGTTAGTTCCATACACTAGGTCCCTTTATTTTCACAGAGTGTTTGCACAGATTTAGTTTGACTGGGGAAATCAGAGAGAGATTTATTTCTGGGGTAATGATTATGGGTTCAATTACACCTGCTAAGGAAGACTTTCAGATCACGATTTTCGTTTAGGAACAAGGTTTTGTACTTGTAAATAACACGAGAGAATGTGTAAAGTGAGTGTATGTTTAGCATGTTTAGGGATTTAAACAAAGGGGCTGTGAAAATAGCTAGCTATTGTTCTTATAGCAGATTTTTGCTAGTTGATGAATGGCTTGAGGAAATTAGCAGTAGTTACATCCTAAGCATAGACACCATATGTAAGATGGGGATAGATTAGCGAGTTCTATAATGAGAGGACTCTCAATCATTTTTATTGCTTATGTTAAAATGGTCTATCTGAAGGTGAATTTCATTTGATGATTTGCTTCTAAATAAAATGTAGATGGTCTTTTTATGTTTAATGTGATTTTCTTGATTAACGTCCATGAGTTGACTTTTTGTAATTCGTTATTTATGACATTATTTAGTGTGTGTGTGGGTTGCGGGTCAGAGATGAGAAAGGGAGAATCGTAAGCAAATAGTATATGTTTAAGAATGTTATAGCCATTTTGCAAATCATTGTTGCATATAAAAAATAGGAGAGGTCCTAGGATGCTGCCCTGTGGCACTTATACTGTTAAGTGTTGAGTGAGGCAGGTTATGTCATTATATCACTAGAATAGAGCAGTAGGAGATACAGGCGAGAGACAACAGCTCACAATGCGAGGGAGGAGACGCAGAGGACCAGTCCTGGTGGTAATGTACTCACATAATTGTGCTTGCGGAGGTTGAGCTCTGGCTCTTTGGTCCCGCCTCTCAACTGTCAGTCAACTGATGTACAGATTCCTGAGCCTACTGGGCTCTATCATATCTACATTTGAAACTGTGTATGGAGTCAGCCTCCATCCCATCACTGCTGAATGCATTCCATTTGTTAACTACTCTGACACTGAAAAAGTTCTTTCTAACGTCCCTGTGGCTCATTTGGGTACTCAGTTTCCACCTGTGTCCCCTTGGTCGCGTACCACCTGTGTTAAACAGTTTATCTTTATCTACCCTGTCAATTTCTCTGAGAATTTTGTTGGTAGTTATCATGACTCCCCTTACTCTTCTGTCTTCCAGTGTCGTGAGGTGCATTTCTCGCAGCCTTTCCTCGTAACTCATGCCTCTTAGTTCTGGGACTAGTCTAGTGGCATATCTCTGAACTTTTCCAAGCTTTGCCTTGTGCTTGACCAGGTACGGACTCCATGCTGGGGCCGTATACTCCAGGATTGGTCTTACATATGTGTTATACAATGTTTTGAATGATTCCTTGCACAGGTTCCTGAAGGCAGTTCTGATGTTAACCAGTCACGCATACGCCGCAGATGTTATTCTTTTGATGTGGACTTCAGGAGACAAGGTTGGTGTGATATCAACTCCTAGATCCTTCTCTCTGTCCGTTTCATGAAGGACTTCATCTCCCATTCTGTATCCTGTGTCTGGCCTCTTGTTCCCACTGCCTGGTTTCATTACCTTACATTTACTCGGCTTGAACTTTAGTAGCCATTTGTTGGACCATTCATGCAGTCTGTCTAGGTCATCTTGTAGTTTCATACTGTCTTCCTTCGTCTTAATCCTCCTCATATTTTTTGCATCATCAGCCAACAATGAGAGGAATGAGTCTATACCCTCTGGGAGATCATTTACATATATAAGAAACAGTATAGGACCAAGGACTGAACTCTGCGGGACCCCACTGGTGACGTCTCGCCAATCTGAGACCTCACCCCGCACAGTAACTCGCTGTCTTCAGTTACTTAGGTACTCCCTTATCGAATGGAGTACCTTCCCTTGCACTCCTGCATGCATCTCCAGCTTTCGCATTAGTCTGGTGTGGCACTGTGTCAAAGGCTTTCTGGCAATCCAAAAATATGCAGTCTGCATATTGTGTACTCACCTATTTGTGCTTGCGGGGGTTGAGCTTTGGCTCTTTGGTCCCGCCTCTCAACTGTCAATCAACTGGTGTACAGTTTCCTGAGCTTACTGGGCTCTATCATATCTACATTTGAAACTGTGTATGGAGTCAGCCTCCACCACATTACTGCCTAATGCATTCCATCCGTTAACTATTCTGACACTGAAAAAGTTCCTTCTAACTTCCCTGTGGCTCATGTGGGTACTCAGTTTCCACCTGTGTCCCCTTGTTCGCATACCACCTTTGTTGAATAGTTTATCCTTGTTTACCCGGTCGATTCCCCTGAGGATTTTGTAGGTTGTGATCATGTCTCCCCTTACTCTTCTGTCTTCCAGTGTTGTAAGGTGCATTTCCCGCAGCCTTTCCTCGTAACTCATGCCTCTTAGTTCTGGGAATATTCAGTTGGCATACCTTTGAAATTTTTCCAGCTTTGTCTTGTGCTTGACAAGGTACGGACTCCATGCTGGGGCCGCATACTCCAGGATTGGTCTTACATATGTGGTGTACAAAATTCTGAAAGATTCTTTACACAGGTTCCTGAATGCTGTTCTGATGTTAGCCAGCCTCGCATATGCCGCAGACGTTATTCTTTTTATGTGGGCTTCAGGAGACAGGTTTGGTGTGATGTGTGTACTCACCTAGTTGTGTTTGCGGGGGTTGAGCTCTGGCTCTTTGGTCCATTGTGTGTGTGTGTGTGTGTGTGTACTCATCTAGTTGTACTCACCTAGTTGTGCTTGCGGGGTTTGAGCTCTGGCTCTTTGGTCCCGCTTCTCAACCGTCAATCAACTTTTGTACAGATTCCTTAGCCTGTTGGGGCTCTATCATATCTATATTTGAAACTGGGTGGAGTCAGCCTCCACCACATCACTGTCTAATGCATTCCATCTGTTAACTATTCTGGCACTGAAAAAGTTCTTTCTAATGTCCCTGTGGCTCATTTGGGTGCTCAGTTTCCACCTGTTTCCCCTTGTTCGCGTACCACCTGTGTTAATAGGTTTATTCTTATCTACCCTGTCAATTCCTCGGAGAATTTTGTAGGTAGTGATCATATCTCCCCCTATTCTTCTGTCTTCCAGTGTCGTGAGGCGCATTTCACGCAGCCTGACCTCGTACCTCATGCCTCTTAGTTCTGGGACTAGCCTAGTGGCATACCTCTGAACGTTTTCAAGCTTCGTTTTGTGTTTGACAAGGTACGGGCTCCATGCTGGGGCCGCAAACTCTAGGATTGGTCTTACATATGTGATGTAGAAGGTTCTGAATTATTCCTTGCGCAGATTTCTGAAGGCAGTTCTGACGTTAGCGAGGCATACATATGGCGCAGATGTGATTCTTTTTATGTGGGCTTCGGGAGACAGATTTGGTGTGATATCAACTCTCAGATCTTTCTCTCTTCGTCCGTTTCATGAAGGACTTCATCTCCTATTCTGTCTCCTGTGTCTGGCCTCCAATTTCTACTGCCTAGTTTCATTACCATACATTTACTTGGGTTGAACTTTGGTAGCCATTTGTTAGACCATTCATTTAGTCTGTCTAGGTCATCTTGTAGCTTCATATCATCTTCCTCCGTCATAATCCTCCTCATAATATATGCATCATCAGCAAACAATAAGGGGAATGATTCTATACCCTTTTGAGATCATTTACATATATCAGAAACAGTATAGATCCAAGGAGTGAACCCTGCGGGACTCCACTGGTGACTCCTCGCCAATCTGAGGCCTCACCCCTCACACTGACTCGTTGTTTCCTGTTGCTTAGGTACTTCCTTATCCAATGGAGTACCATCCCTTTCACTCCTGTCTGCATCTCCAGCTTTTGCACTAGTCTCTGATGTGGTACGCTGTCAAAGGCTTTCTGGTAATCCAAAAATATGCAGTCTGCCCACCCGTTTCTTTCTTGCCTGATTCTTGTTCCCTGATCATTGAATTCAATTAATGCTGTGAGGCATGATTTGCCATCCCTGAAACCATGTTGGTGTTGGGTCACAAAGTTCCTTCGCACCAGATGTTCCACTAGCTTTTTTTGCACAATCATCTCCATTAACTTGCATGGTATGGAAGTTAGGGACACTGGGCTGTAGTTCAGTGCCTCTTGTCTATCCTCTTTCTTGTATATTGAGACTACGTTAGCTGTCTTCAAAATTTTTGGCAGTTCCCCCTGTTACCAGTGATTTGTTATACACTATGGAGAGTGGTAGGCACAGTGTTTCGGTCCCTTCCTGTATTATCCAAGGGGAGAATCCATCTGGGCCAATAGCCTTTGTCACATCCAACTCTATCAAAAACTAACATCCCCACTGGCAATTTCAAACTCTTCTAGTAGTTCCGGGTTAACTATTCCCTCTCTTATATCTGGAACGTCTCCTTCCTCTAATGTGAGGACCTCCTGGAATTTCTTATTTAGTTTCTCACACACTTCCTTGTCGTTTGTAGTGAGTCTGTCTGCCCCTATCCTCAATTTAATTATCTATTCCTTTACTGTTGTTTTTCTGCTGATACGGCTGTCCAGCAATTTGGGTTGAATCTTTGCCTTGCTTGCGATGTCATTTTCTTATTGTCCTTGTGCCTCTCTTCTTAACTTAACATATTCATTCGTGGCTCTCTGGTATCTTTCTCTGCTCTCAAGTGTCCTGTTATTTCTATAATTTCTCCATGCCCTTTTACTTTGCTGCTTGGCTAGCCTACACCTCTGATTAAACCATGGGTTTCTCATCTGCATGTCATTGTTTTCCTTTTGGAACGTGACAAACTTGTCTGCTGTCTTACACTTCTACGTGATGTAGTCCATCACGTCTTGGGCCGTCTTCCCCGTGAGCTCTGTTTCCCATGTTATATCTGTTAGGATTTTTCTCATCTCCTCATAGTTTCCCTTTCGGAATGCCAGCCTTTTTTTTCAATTTCCCTCCTCGAGTTCAATAACCCTTCTTCGACCAGATACTCAAACTTCAGTACACTGTGGTCGCTCATTCCTACTGGGGCCTCGAAGTCAATTTCCCTTAAGTCGGAGTCGTTCAGAGTGAGGGCCTTGTCAAGTCTCGCTGGTTCATCGTTTCCTTTCACTCTTGTGAGTTCCCTGACATGCTGGCTTGAGAGGTTTCTTGTCGCCACCTCCAATAGTTCAGCTCTGCATGTATCCTCACCTCCATGCGGTTCCTTGTTCTCCCAGTCTGTGTGTGTGTGAGAGAGAGAGAAAGAGAAAAAGTGTAGTGTGTACTCGCCTAATTGTGCTTGCGGGGGTTGAGCTTTGTCTCTTTGGTCCCGCCACTCAACTGTCAATCAACTGGTGTAAAGATTCCTGAGCCTACTGGGGCTCTATCATATCTACATTTGAAACTGTGTATAGAGTCAGCCTCCACCATATCACTTCCTAGTTCATTCCATTTACTAACTAGTCTAACACTGAAAAAATCTTTCTAATGTCTCTGCTGCTGATTTTGATACTCAGCTTCGACCGGTGTCCCTTTGTGCGTGTACCACCCATGTTAAATAATCCTTTCTTGTCTATCCTGTCTATTCCCCTGAAAATTTTGTTTGTGGTGATCATATTTCTCTGGACTCATCTGTCTTCCAGCGACGTGAGGTAGAGTTCCCTCAGCCTTTCCTCGTAACTCATGCCTTTTAGTTCTGGGATTAGCCTAGCAATATAATAAGTGCAATAATATAACAAGTGTGACAATATAACAAGTGTGTGGTCCATAACCACACACTCTCCCCTAACCACACACTCTCCACTAACCACACACTCTCCACTAACCACACACACTCTCATAACCACACACTCTCCACTAACCACACACTCTCCCCTAACCACACACTCTCCACTAACCACACACTCTCCACTAACCACACACACTCTCATAACCACACACTCTCCACTAACCACACACTCTCCCCTAGCCACACACTCTCCACTAACCACACACTCTCATAACCACACACTCTCCCCTAACCACACACACTCTCCACTAACCACACACTCTCCACTAACCACACACTCTCCCCTAACCACACACTCTCATAACCACACACTCTCCACTAACCACACACACTCTCCACTAACCACACACTCTCCCCTAACCACACACTCTCCACTAACCACACACTCTCTACTAACCACACACTCTCCCCTAAGCACACACTCTCGTAACCACACACTCTCCACTAACCACACACTCTCCCCTAACCACACACTCTCCACTAACCACACACACTCTCATTACCACACACTCTCCACTAACCACACACTCTCCACTAACCACACACACTCTCCACTAACTACACACTCTCCACTAACCACACACACTCTCATAACCACACACTCTCCACTAACCACACACTCTCCACTAACCACACACTCTCCACTAACCACACACTCTCCCCTAATCACACTCTCGTAACCACACACTCTCCACTAACCACACACTCTCCCCTAACCACACACTCTCCACTAACCACACACACTCTCATAACCACACACTCTCCCCTAACCACACACTCTCCACTAACCACACACACTCTCATAACCACACACTCTCCACTAACCACACACTCTCCACTAACCACACACACTCTCCACTAACTACACGCTCTCCACTAACCACACACACTCTCATAACCACACACTCTCCACTAACCACACACTCTCCCATAACGAGAAAAGCTCACCAAGCCACATTGTCCACAGCCACTGTCATGAGAGACAAGACAGTGGCTGTGTCAAAGTCATGTCTCACATGACAGTGACTGTGTCATGTCATGTCTGTCATCATCACTCTCTTCTTGTACTCACTCTGACACACACACGCCTTAATTATCTACTTTTCCTGTCAAGAGGGTCGAGGTTGTATTTTTCTCTCCTCTCTCCCAGGGCTTTCATCTGACGCGCTATTGAAACACAGGATAAAAGCTGCTCTTTGACGCAGCGGTGTACCGTGAAATCTTCATTAAGAGAGAGTTGCGCAGAGCGGTGGGCGTTGTTCAAGGCACAATGTGGTCCGTGTGACCTGCCTCTATTGAATTATTAAGTGCATTTGTGGCCTCAATAATGTCTTATTTTGTAATGTAAGATATTACAAAACCTTCTTTCATATAACATTCTGGAATTGGTTCCCTCAAAAGTTATTAGGGTATGGCTTGGGCAACAAATCTGAGACCAGCTGCAAAACGCGAGTTAGACTGAAGGCATAGCGCCCTCTTTTTTATTTGTTTTTGAAAAGAGGGCGCTGTGCACCGGATTAAGTGATTTTTTTAAAGTTTTATTCCTTTCGCTGTCATACCCGTTTAAGACCAAAATTTTTCAGAGTTCACTTTAGGATCGAAATTTTTTCACTGACCCTTTTCTGAGACTATGTTCATAGAAGTACGTTTAGAAAAATTGACCCCTTAGCAGTACTGTTTTGTTTTGTGTCCATTTACTGCTGTGTCACCAGTTTTAAGAAATTCAAATATTGTCAGAGTCTAGTTTGAGACCAAAATCTGTCAGAGGTCAGTTTAAAACATATTTTTTTTAGAGTTTTAATCCTCACTGTGGTCTTAAAAAGTTCTTTTGAATATAACTAAACTCTACGGACTTGAGCAGATATTTTTAACAAGTTCATCAGAAGTTAGTTCTTGGACCCAACTCTATAAGTTTATTAGTATGGTTTTGCTATTAACTGATCAATTTCCCTGAAATTTAAAACATATTTGTTTCAAACGCATTACTGAGTTCTAGCTCCCGACATCCGCCTTAGTTTACTCCCGTAGATTCGAAACTAATAATCCTAACCCCCGAGAAACTTAATCCTGCTCTATTTCAGACATAGTAAAACAGATCGAAGCAATTACCAAGCTCCAGCTCTTTGCCTCCGTCTTACTTTACTCCTACAACTCTGTTATTAGCCAATCAACTTCCCAGAAATTTAATCCGCTGTATTTCAGACATACGAAAATACAAATATTTAGTTACCAAGCTCCAGCTCCTGTCCCCACTCTCGTTCCCTTCCACAACTCCGCTATTTACCGATCAATTTCCTTGAGATTTAAAAAGCATTTATTTCAGATGTAATTAATAAGATCAAGATAATTACCAAACTCCAACTCCTGTCCCTCGCCTTACTTTATTCGAATCACCTTATTACTATCAGTACCAATCCCCTGAAATTAAAAACATATTTCAGACATGAACAATAAAGAAAATCAAGTTACCGAGTTCTAGCTCCCGTCCTCGCTCTTCTTCATTCGAACAACTTCTTTAGCATCATTTCAACTTCCCCGAAATCTAAACCCGCAACATTTCTGACATAGTACATAAGATCAGGGCAGTTACCGAGTTCCAGCTTGTGGCCTCCACCTTAGTTCATCTGCACCTCTACCAGGCCAGCTGCACAACATGGGTCTCAGTGTCCTGCCTGGCCAGCTGCACAACATGGGTCTGAATGTCCTACCAGGCCAGCTGCACAACATGGGTCTGAGTGTCCTGCCAGGCCAGCTGCACAACATGGGTCTGAGTGTCCTGCCAGGCCAGCTGCACAACATGGGTCTGAGTGTCCTGCCTGGCCAGCTGCACAACATGGGTCTGAGTGTCCTGCCAGGCCAGCTGCACAACATGGGTCTGAGTGTCCTGCCAGGCCAGCTGCACAACATGGGTCTGAGTGTCCTGCCAGGCCAGCTGCACATCATGGGTCTGAGTGTCCTGCCAGGCCAGCTGCACAACATGGGTCTGAGTGTCCTGCCAGGCCATCTGCACAACATGGGTCTGAGTGTCCTGCCAGGCCAGCTGCACAACATGGGTCTGAGTGTCCTGCCAGGCCAGCTGCACATCATGGGTCTGAGTGTCCTGCCTGGCCAGCTGCACAACATGGGTCTGAGTGTCCTGCCAGGCCAGCTGCACAACATGGGTCTGAGTGTCCTGCCAGGCCAGCTGCACATCATGGGTCTGAGTGTCCTGCCAGGCCAGCTGCACAACATGGGTCTGAGTGTCCTGCCAGGCCAGCTGCACAACATGGGTCTGAGTGTCCTGCCAGGCCAGCTGCACAACATGGGTCTGAGTGTCCTGCCAGGCCAGCTGCACAACATGGGTCTGAGTGTCCTGCCAGGCCAGCTGCACAACATGGGTCTGAGTGTCCTGCCAGGCCAGCTGCACATCATGGGTCTGAGTGTCCTGCCAGGCCAGCTGCACAACATGGGTCTGAGTGTCCTGCCTGGCCAGCTGCACAACATGGGTCTGAGTATCCTGCCAGGCCAGCTGCACAACATGGGTCTGAGTGTCCTGCCAGGCCAGCTGCACAACATGGGTCTGAGTGTCCTGCCAGGCCAGCTGCACAACATGGGTCTGAGTGTCCTGCCAGGCCAGCTGCACAACATGGGTCTGAGTGTCCTGCCTGGCCAGCTGCACAACATGGGTCTGAGTGTCCTGCCTGGCCAGCTGCAGAACGCGAAAAAATGGTGGTCTGAGAGCCTTGCCTGAACCAATAAAATACACGCGTTTAGGTAAACTTTAGCCATGAGCACCGTCACAGTTGTTCACCCGTCATTCACTGTCCATGAAAATATCTGTCAACGTTCTCATATATTCCTTCGTGTTGGCTCGCCACGTATTACAAGCTCCCGGCCAGAGTGTCCCTCAGGGCTGGCTTTCCTTCCCTCCTCCCCTGCCTCAACCCTCTTCATTACTGCCACAAACAAGTCACTTTTATTTCCTCGCATCTCGCTCCTTTTTCCTATAGACGACCACAAGTGGACTTTGATCTATGTTCCCTGCTAATGGTCAGTTATACGGTCCCCCTCCCTGTGTGGTTCACAGTGGGGCGACAACAGTGTCCTCAGCGGCTGGCACACTCAGACCACTCCTACCAACCCACCACGAGCCTACTTCTCATCTTGTAACTACACTTAGGTAATTACACACACACACACACACACACACACACACACACACACACACACACACACACACACACACACACACACACACACACACACACACACACACACACACACACACACACACACACACACACACACACACACACACACACACACACACACACACACACACACACACACACACACACACACACACACACACACACACACACACACACACACACACACACACACACACACACACACACACACACACACACACACACACACACACACACACACACACACACACACACACACACACACACACACACACACACACACACACACACACACACACACACACACACACACACACACACACACACACACACACACACACACACACACACACACACACACACACACACACACACACACACACACACACACACACACACACACACACACACACACACACACACACACACACACACACACACACACACACACACACACACACACACACACACACACACACACACACACACACACACACACACACACACACACACACACACACACACACACACACACACACACACACACACACACACACACACACACACACACACACACACACACACACACACACACACACACACAACTACAGACCTGTATCACTGACAAGCATCCCCTGTAAAATACTGGAAAGAATAATTAGGCTACGACTGGTTGCACACCTGGAGAACATTAGGTTTGTGAACAAACATCAACATGGGTTCTGGACAGGGAAATCGTGCCTAACAAACCTTCTGGAATTCTATGATAAAATAACGAGGATAAGACAGGACAGAGATGGTTGGGCAGACTGCATATTTCTGGACTGCTAAAAAGCCTTTGATACAGTACCGCACATGAGACTGCTGTTCAAGCTCGAGAGGCAGGCGGGGGTGGGGGGAAAGGTCCTAGAATGGATAAGGAACTACCTAACAGGAAGGAGCCAAAGAGTTACGGTAAGGGGCGAGAAGTCGGACTGGCGAACAGTAACAAGTGGAGTACCACAAGGATCGGTGCTGGGACCAATTCTATTTCTTGTATATGTTAACGACATGTTTACAGGCGTAGAGTCCTACATGTCGATGTTTGCGGATGATGCAAAGTTGATGAGAAGAGTTGTGACAGATGAGGATTGCAGGATCCTCCAAGAGGACCTGAACAGATTGCAGAGATGGTCAGAGAAATGGCTACTAGAATTCAACACGAGCAAATGTAAAGTTATGGAAATGGGACTAGGAGATAGGAGACCAAAGGGACAGTACACAATGAAGGGGAACAGCCTACCTGTAACGACGCGTGAAAGAGACCTGGGGGTGGACGTAACACCTAATCTATCTCCTGAGGCACATATTAATAGGATAACGACAGCAGCGTACTCTACACTGGCAAAAGTTAGAACATCATTCAGAAACCTAAGTAAGGAGGCATTTAGGGCGCTTTACACTGCCTACGTAAGGCCAGTCTTAGAGTATGCCGCCTCATCATGGAGTCCCCATCTGAAGAAGCATATAATGAAACTGGAAAAGGTTCAGAGGTTTGCAACGAGACTCGTCCCAGAGCTACGAGGGATGGGGTATGAAGAGCGCCTGAGGGAACTGTGCCTTACGACACTAGAAAGAAGAAGGGAGAGGGGGGACATGATAGGAACGTATAAGATACTCAGAGGAATTGACAGAGTGGACATAGACGAAATGTTCACACGGAATAGTAACAGAACGAGAGGACATGGATGGAAGCTTGAAACTCAGATGAGTCACAGAGATGTAAGGAAGTTTTCTTTTAGCGTGAGAGTAGTGGGGAAATGGAATGCACTTCAGGAACAGGTTGTGGAAGCAAATACTATTCATAATTTTAAAACCAGGTATGATAGGGAAATGGGACAGGAGTCATTGCTGTAAACAACCGATGCTCGAAAGGCGGGATCCAAGAGTCAATGCTCGATCCTGCAAGCACATATAGGTGAGTACATAGGTGAGTACACACACACACACACACACACACACACACACACACACACACACACACACACACACACACACACACACACACACACACACACACACACACACACACACACACACACACACACACACACACACACACACACACACACACACACACACACACACACACACACACACACACACACACACACACACACACACACACACACACACACACACACACACACACACACACACACACACACACACACACACACACACACACACACACACACACACACACACACACACACACACACACACACACACACACACACACACACACACACACACACACACACACACACACACACACACACACACACACACACACACACACACACACACACACACACACACACACACACACACACACACACACACACACACACACACACACACACACACACACACACACACACACACACACACACACACACACACACACACACACACACACACACACACACACACACACACACACACACACACACACACACACACACACACACACACACACACACACACACACACACAGGGTAGATAAAGACAGGCTATTTACCACAACGGGCACACGCAATAAGGGACACAGGTGGAAATTGAGTACCAAAATGAGCCATAGGAACGTAAGAATTTTTTTTCAGTGTCAGAGTAGTAGACAAATGGAATTCATTAAGAAGTGATGTGGTGGAGGCTGACTCTATACTCAGCTTCAAGTGTAGATATGATAGAGCCCAATAGGCTCAGGAACCTGTACATTAGTTGATTGACAGTCGAGAGGCGGGACCAAAGAGCCAGAGCTCAACCCCCGCAAACACAATTAGGTAAGTACATCCCACACCCACACACAAACACACATAATCAGAATCTTGTACACCACATATATAAGACCAGTCCTGGAGTATGCAGCCCCAGCATGGAGCCCGTACCTTGTCAAGCACAAGACGAAGCTGGAAAAAGTCCAAAGGTATGCCACTAGACTAGTCCCAGAACTAAGAGGCATGAGTTACGAGGAAAGGCTGCGGGAAATGCACTTTACGACACTGGAAGACAGAAGAGTAAGGGGAGACATGATCACAACCTACAAAAACAACCTACAAAATCCTCAGAGGAATCGACCGGGTAAACAAGGATAAACTATTCAACACTGGTGGGACGCGAACAAGGGGACACAGGTGGAAACTGACTACCCACGTGAGCCACAGGGACGTTAAAAGGAACTTTTTCAGTGTCAGAGTAGTTAATGGATGGAATGCATTAGGCAGTGACGGGGCGGTGGCTGACTCCATACACAGTTTCAAATGTAGATATGATAGAGCCCAGTAGGCTCAGGAATCTGTACACCAGTTGATTGACAGTTGAGAGGCGTGACCAAAGAGCTCAACCCCCGCAAGCACAAATAGGTGAGTACACCCCCCTCACATTCACACACACACAGTTGAGAGGCGGGACCAAAGAGCCACAGCTCAACCCCCACAAGCCCAACTAGGTAAGTACATGCACCCACTAAATAGATGGAAATAGCCTGGCTACCATCTTCTTTTGTCCGGTCATGTTGGTCGAGCGGTTAAGGTGTCCTGTATGCCAGCAGACTGCTCCTAGCAGTATGGGTTCGAGTCACTTAAGGGGTGTGAGTTTTCATTTATATATATATACATGTCGTACCTAGTAGCCAGAACGCACTTCTCAGCCTACTATGCAAGGCCCGATTTGCCTAATAAGCCAAGTTTTCCTGAATTAACATATTTTCTCTAAGTTTTTTCTTATGAAATGATAAAGCTACCCATTTCATTATGTATGAGGTCAATTGTTTTTTATTGGAGTTAAAATTAACGTAGATATATGACCGAACCTAACCAACCCTACCTAACCTAACCTAACCTATCTTTACAGGTTAGGTTAGGTTAGGTAGCCGAAAAAGTTAGGTTAGGTTAGGTTAGGTAGGTTAGGTAGTCGAAAAACAATTAATTCATGAAAACTTGGCTTATTAGGCAAATTGGGCCTTGCATAGTAGGCTGAGAAGTGCGTTCTGGCTACTAGGTACGACATACATATATATATATATATATATATATATATATATATATATATATATATATATATATATATATATGTCGTACCTAGTAGCCAGAACGCACTTCTCAGCCTACTATGCAAGGCCCGATTTGCCTAATAAGTCAAGTTTTCCTGAATTAATATATTTTCTCTAATTTTTTTCTTATGAAATGATAAAGCTATCCATTTCATTATGTATGAGGTCAATTTTTTTTATTGGAGATAAAATTAACGTAGATATATGACTTAACCTAACCAACCCTACCTAACCTAACCTAACCTATCTTTATAGGCTAGGTTAGGTTAGGTAGCAGAAAAAGTTAGGTTAGGTTAGGTTAGGTAGGTTAGGTATTCGAAAAACAATTAATTCACGAAAACTTGGCTTATTAGGCAAATTGGGCCTTGAATAGTAGGCTGAGAAGTGCGTTCTGGCTACTAGGTACGACATATATATATATATATATATATATGTCGTACCTAGTAGCCAGAACTCACTTTTTGGCCTACTATTCAAGGCCCGATTTGCCTAATAAGCCAAGTTTTCCTGAATTAATATATTTTTTCTAATTTTTTTCTTATGAAACGATAAAGCTACCCATTTCATTATGTATGAGGTCATTTTTTTTTATTGGAGTTAAAATTAACGTAGATATATGACCGAACCTAACCAACCCTACCTAACCTAACCTAACCTATCTTTAAAGGTTAGGTTTGGTTAGGTAGCCGAAAAAGTTAGGTTAGGTTAGGTTAGGTAGGTTAGGTAGTCGAAAAACAATTAATTCATGAAAACTTGGCTTATTAGGCAAATCGGGCCTTGCATAGTAGGCTGAGAAGTGCGTTCTGGCTACTAGGTACGACATATATATATATATATATATATATATATATATATATATATATATATATATATATATATATATACACACACATATATATACATGTGTGTGTGTGTATGCATTCAAGGATCGTAGCAATCCAGGCTGTTGACTAGAAAGGCTAGACGACAGTATAAATATACAAAATTGCGAAACAGAACGTGATCCGTCGGCTCCCAGGCGGAGCAGGTGTCCAGACTCGTCGTCGTCAAGGTTGAACCAGGAGTCCAGGACCTAGATTCATGAAGCTCCGTGTATTTCTTCGTAAGTATGTGTGCTACGAAGATTCCTAAGTACCGGCTAAGTACGCGCCAAATTGCGACGCAGAAAAGTATATTTACGAAGATTTTTAAGTAGTTCCCTTAGGTCTCGCTAGATGGCACTGGGGCATTTAGTTTGGCCAATCAGAGAGAAGGTAAAATTTTTCATCTGACAGCTGTAGCCAATCACGACGCTGGCATATCGGAGCTTAACCGTGATCACTTGCCATTTATTTACGTCGAATTTTCTTATAAAATTAGTGTATTTCGAAGTAAAACTATTTTTTTCCACTTCTACAGTCAGCACCGACATTGTAGCAAACAAATATGTTACATTTGTTGTTTACTTACGAAATTCTAAGAGATAGTGTGTAGCTTTCCTTGTCGCTCCCAAGATTTGAGAAGCGATGGTATTTATTTATGTATATATTTACCTAAATTTACCCAAGGGCTACTAACTATCTAGTGGCCTCGACGAGGACAGGAAGCCGGTGGCTTGTTAAGTTCCGTCAAGTGTCCTAATGATTTTTTCTAGCTGGATTTTGGCATTTACGGCATTAGCGGGTAGTCAGTTCCATGGCTTTATAACCCTTTGGGTGAAAAAAAACATCTGTTTTCAGTCTTACTTGAGAGGATATACTCTCCAATACTATATCTGTGATTGCCCTGTTATCAGTGACTTCAGATAAAATGGTATGAGGAACTTTGAGCTCTGTAATTGCTTCATACACTCAGGAATATTGGAAGATATTCTTGTGCTGTACCCAGATTTTGCCAATGGGGGCTAATAGATCAGCCTTACATTTCTTATGCTCTCCTGATTCCGTGTATGACCGGCCGTCCTGTGAGGTGGGGATGCTGGATGATCTTGTAGCTAGTTTATGAGCTACACTGTAATCTTTCATATAGAATAGGGTAGCAGCACATTGCTGTGTATACCTAAGCTTGTTAATAAAAAGAAATCAGTGATAATGATTTTAAATTATAGCTTGTATTATTATTATTATTATTACCAGTATTATCCTTATTTAATCATAAATGATAACCCTGGATCACTAAGATCTCATATTGATATGTAATGTTGACCAGACCACACACCAGAAGATAAAAAGAAGACAACAATATTATTAATATTTCTTGTAAATCATTAAATTGTGCAGTATGTCTCAATTTTTTACTTTTTTGGATATACATTAATAAAAATTGGATAAAAAACCCATAAATATTTGTTTCATTATATTTTTTATTTAAATAACTGGATCAATATTTTTACAACTGACAGGATTTGTATTATTCACAGGTGCATTATCTGTTAAAAAAATTTGGTTTATTATTACACACAATGGTGCTATATAGCCTTCCCGGCTTGGTGTCTTCGTTTGATAATTACTTACTTATTGTTACACAGCCAAATTGTGTAACATGAAGAGGTCTTGGATCCCTACATCCCCCTCTCTTTTTGAGGAGGAAGTATCCTGCACAAGCATCAATTGTGCAGGATATCTTTATTTTATGTCTCACCAAGGATTTAATTTCAAAATAAAACCAAAGAAAATAAATTAAAAATGGGTATGTATAGCTAAGGTACACCCCCTAGCTATATTTATTGCTAGGTGAACAGGGGCATTTGGTGATAGAATTGCTCCCAGCAGCCTGGGATTATCACCTTCTCTCATATTTCATGTTCACCAGTGTTTATTTACTTAATAACTACTGGTATAATATCTTGCTATTATAAAACTAATTCTAATATCATAAAAGAATTATTTTCTACAAGTTTGAAGCAGAGAATGCATATATAGTTAACACGATGGACTCCTCTTGACGAGACCCGCCAGGTAAATTGTTTGTTTATAATAAAATCGATCCTCCGTGTTGTGTTGTAGAGAAAAATTGAGTTACTTCCAGTTTACGTAAAGCTACGAGCGGTCCAGAGCGTCCTGACTTTGAGGCAGTGTACTTACGAAGATTTTCCTTCTTAAATGCCTACCTGAATACCGACGAAGCCGCTACGAAGATGCTAAGAACAAAAACGTTCATAACTATACACGTAACTGCTTCGTGAATCTATCCCCCAGGAGTAGTGTGGGAATAGATGTTGTCTGGGCAACAACAACCACCACAGAGTGCTGCCAACGTCACTCATAAACGTGACCAAGCCGCTGGAACTATAGAAATTGGAGTATGAGTAGGCAGAGATCACATATATATGTGTATAGACTAAATGGTATTAAAAAGGAGTGGAGATGATGCACTCAGGGAAAAAGCTCTTGGAAATCTTACATACAATCTTACCTCCTAGACTAAGGGGACTATTAGCAAGAATTTTATTAGTATTATCCATATTGGAGAAACACTATTAAAACATTTTTTTTGTTATCATATAAGTGTACTTTGGTAAGTATACATAGAGGTGTGGGTCCCCTGGCTGCGGTTAGGGTCCAATAAGTAGTTTTTTTTTAAATTGTTCGATTTCAATCAAACTTTTTTGACGAGTTGTATATGAAAAGGGTTTCATCTGGTCCAAGTCTCAGCATCGTAGCATAAATAGAAAGATAGAAAAAAATATTGAATTATGTATCAAAAATGTTCCAAAATGGTCAAAAACGATTATCAAACACAAGTGCCAACTGAAATCATGTCTATGACTCTCAGCTATCACAATAGCATATATTAGAACAAAATTATAATTGGTTTTATTAAAAAAAATTAAGTTAATTTTTTCAATTTTTTTTTCCTAT
>NC_091155.1:14053325-14174554 GCF_040958095.1 Procambarus clarkii
ACCAGCCGCCACCACCGCCCGCTATCAGCCGTCACCGCCCGTTGCCACAGTCGCCACCGCAAGCCGCCACCGCCAGCCGCCACCAGCCCCCCCCCACCGCCGATCGTCACCACCCATCACAGCCGCCGCCGCCCGCCACCGCCCGCCACCGCCCGCCACCACCCACCACAGCCGCCACCACCCGCCGCCACCACCACCAGCCGCCGCCGCCACCCACCACCCGCCGCCACCACCCACCACCACCAGCCGCCGCCGCCACCACCACCCACCACCACCGCCGCCACCACCCACCACCACCAGCCGCCGCCGCCACCACCACCACCCACCACCACCACCACCCACCCACCACCACCCACCACCACCGCCGCCACCACCACCCACCACCACCGCCGCCACCACCGCCAGCCGCCACCACTCATCACAGACGCCGCCACCCGCCACCGCCCGCCACCGCCCGCCACCACCGCCAGACACAGCCGCCAGTGTCCGCCACCGCCGCCACTGTCCGCCACCGCCGCCACTGTCCGCCACCGCCGCCACTGTCCGCCACCGCCGCCACTGTCCGCCACCGCCGCCACTGTCTGCCACCGCCACCACTGTCCGCCCGCCGCCACCACTGTCCGCCCGCCGCCACCACTGTCCGCCCGCCGCCACCACTGTCCGCCCGCCGCCACCACTGTCCGCCCGCCGCCTCCACTGTCCGCCCGCCGCCTCCACTGTCCGCCCGCCGCCACCACTGTCCGCCCGCCGCCGCCACTGTCCGCCCGCCGCCGCCACTGTCCGCCCGCCGCCGCCACTGTCCGCCCGCCGCCACTGTCCACCACCGCCGCCAAAGCCGCCACGGTCCGCCCGCCGCCACTATCCGCCACTGTCCGCCCGCCGCCACTGTCCGCCCACCGCCACTATCCGCCACCGCCGCCACTGTCCTCCCGCCGCCACTGTCCGCCCGCCTCCACTGTCCGCCCGCCGCCTCCACTGTCCGCCCGCCGCCGCCACTGTCCGCCCGCCGCCGCCACTGTCCGCCCGCCGCCGCCACTGTCCGCCCGCCGCCACTGTCCACCACCGCCGCCAAAGCCGCCACGGTCCGCCCGCCGCCACTATCCGCCACTGTCCGCCCGCCGCCACTGTCCGCCCACCGCCACTATCCGCCACCGCCGCCACTGTCCTCCCGCCGCCACTGTCCGCCCGCCGCCACTGTCCGCCCGCCGCCGCCCTGTCCGCCCGCCGGCACTGTCCGCCCGCCGCCACTATCCGCCACCGCCGCCACTGTCCGCCCGCCGCCACTGTCCGCCCGGCGCCACCACTGTCCGCCCGCCGCCACCACTGTCCGCCCGCCGCCACTGTCCGCCCGCCGCCACTGTCCGCCCGCCGCCACCACTGTCCGCCCGCCGCCACCACTGTCCGCCCGCCGCCTCCACTGTCCGCCCGCCGCCTCCACTGCTTGCCCGCCGCCGCCACTGTCCGCCCGCCGCCGCCACTGTCCGCCCGCCGCCGCCACTGTCCGCCCGCCGCCGCCACTGTCCGCCCGCCGCCACTGTCCACCACCGCCGCCAAAGCCGCCACGGTCCGCCCGCCGCCACTATCCGCCACTGTCCGCCCGCCGCCACTGTCCGCCCGCCGCCACTGTCCGCCCACCGCCACTATCCGCCACCGCCGCCACTGTCCTCCCGCCGCCACTGTCCGCCCGCCTCCACTGTCCGCCCGCCGCCTCCACCTTCCGCCCGCCGCCACCACTGTCCGCCCGCCGCCACCACTGTCCGCCCGCCGCCGCCACTGTCCGCCCGCCGCCGCCACTGTCCGCCCGCCGCCACTGTCCACCACCGCCACCAAAGCCGCCACGGTCCGCCCGCCGCCACTATCCGCCACTGTCCGCCCGCCGCCACTGTCCGCCCACCGCCACTATCCGCCACCGCCGCCACTGTCCTCCCGCCGCCACTGTCCGCCCGCCGCCACTGTCCGCCCGCCGCCGCCCTGTCCGCCCGCCGCCACTGTCCGCCCGCCGCCACTATCCGCCACCGCCGCCACTGTCCGCCCGCCGCCACTGTCCGCCCGGCGCCACCACTGTCCGCCCGCCGCCACCACTGTCCGCCCGCCGCCGCCACTGTTTGCCCACCGCCGCCACTGTCCGCCCGCCGCCGCCACTGTCCGCCCGCCGCCGCCACTGTCCGCCCGCCGCCGCCACTGTCCGCCCGCCGCCACTGTCCACCACCGCCGCCACTATCCGCCACCGCCGCCACTATCCGCCACCGCCGCCACTGTCCTCCCGCCGCCACTGTCCGCCCGCCGCCGCCCTGTCCGCCCGCCGCCACTGTCCGCCCGCCGCTACTATCCGCCACCGCCACCACTGTCCGCCCGTCGCCACTGTCCGCCCGCTGCCACTATCCGCCACCGCCACCACTGTCTGCCACCGCCACCACTGTCTGCCACCGCCACCACTGTCCGCCCGCCGCCACCACTGTCCGCCCGCCGCCACCACTGTCCGCCCGCCGCCACCACTGTCCGCCCGCCGCCTCCACTGTCCGCCCGCCGCCACCACTGTCCGCCCGCCGCCACCACTGTCCGCCCGCCGCCACCACTGTCCGCCCGCTGCCGTCACTGTTTGCCCGCCACCGCCACTGTCCGCCCGCCGCCGCCACTGTCCGCCCGCCGCCGCCACTGTCCGCCCGCCGCCGCCACTGTCCGCCCGCCGCCGCCACTGTCCGCCCGCCGCCGCCACTGTCCGCCCGCCGCCGCCACAGTCCGGCCGCCGCCACTGTCCACCACAGCCGCCAAAGCTGCCACGGTCCGCCCGCCGCCACTATCCGCCACTGTCCGCCCGCCGCCACTGTCCGCCCGCCGCCACTATCCGCCACCGCCGCCACTGTCCTCCCGCCGCCACTGTCCGCCCGCCGCCACTATCCGCCACCACCGCCACTGTCCGCCCGCCGCCACTATCCGCCACCGCCGCCACTGTCCGCCACAGCCGCCACTCTCCGCCGTACAGCCTCCCCTCTCTCCGTTAGTAAATAATTATAATTGTTAGTAAATAATAAAAGAAATATAAACTATTAGATTTTTTTTACCCTTAAATTGGTTTTAATATTAAAATTGAAAATAATAATATAATATAAAATATAATAAAAATAATATAATATAAAATATAATTTAATTTCAAGAAATTTAACTTTAAACACAAAGATGTGAAAAGGGTTCAGATTATTGGCTCAAACCTTTCATAAGAGATTCATATTGGTATATGAATGGATTATGAATGACTCATGTTAGGAGTGTAAAGTTGCCACAACATCTCAAATTAGTGTTAGATACATATGTCTTGGTTATAAGTTTTGGAAACCTATTTAAGTCCACACACAATATCGTATCTGATACGATAAAACAAACGTTTCCAATACTTTCAAATACTTTCCAGATATGTTGTGGCAACCTAAAATTGTTTGCTGGGAGGTGCCTCAGTACGTGTCACGGGGGTGGTGGGTGGTGCCTCAGTACGTGTCACGGGGGTGTGGGTGGTGCCTCAGTACGTGTCACGGGGGTGGTGGGTGGTGCCTCAGTACGTGTCACGGGGGTGTGGGTGGTGCCTCAGTACGTGTCACGGGGGTGTGGGTGGTGCCTCAGTACGTGTCACGGGGGTGTGGGTGGTGCCTCAGTACGTGTCACGGGGGTGTGGGTGGTGCCTCAGTACGTGTCACGAGGGTGTGGGTGGTGCCTCAGTACGTGTCACGAGGGTGTGGGTGGTGCCTCAGTACGTGTCACGGGGGTGTGGGTGGTGCCTCAGTACGTGTCAGGGAGGGTGTGGGTGGTGCCTCAGTACGTGTCACGGGGGTGGTGGGTGGTGCCTCAGTACGTGTCACAGGGGTGTGGGTGGTGCCTCAGTACGTGTCACGGTGTTATACTCAAATTCTGTCAGTTGAAATGTAACCAATCACAGGCGAGTAGGCCTCTGACGTCATGCCAGACAAAGGAGCATCAGGCATGCTCCCAGCAGCCTCAGTTATCCTCACAGACTCAGAGTAGAAGGACCTCGGCTAGGCAGATATATACCTTGCTATCTCAGTCAATAAATATATACAGAAGCGACTACTGTGTCTACCTTCTACCCCGAAAAAGGCAAACGAATACTGGTAGCAGCAGTGGGATCCAGAAATTTTTTTCTGGAAACAAAAGTTCAAGTACCCAGCATCGCCTCGTGTTCCAGCCGCCACCGCCACCGCCATAAGCCGCCATCCTGCCACCCACGCATCAAATATTGTGCCAGACCGGGGTCCTGCCATCAACCACTACTCCAGGCCAACGTTTCAGAAGTAAGGGTCAATATTTTCCTGTGAGAACGCTCATTCATCAGTGAGGAGGAAGGAAGCTTCCCGCGCCAGCCATTTTTTTGAACCTCGCGCCACCACGCGGGAACCACCTGCACCCACCACCACCACCGCCACCCAAGCTGACAGTATCTAAGCTTTGTGAGTGTTCAAGCTACTGAAATCGTGGTCAGCCATCGTCGCAAGTATCAACTGATTATTGTGGGTGTTGTACAGTTATTCAAGAGGAATTGGTGAAAAAAAAGACTACAATTGTTTGACTAGTGTCGCCACCCTGCCTCCCTCCCAAGCTCACACACCTCGCCACCAGCCCCTGCTACATCGTTTTGTGTGAACTTCTCCTAGAAAATTGTATTCTCCACCGCCATCGTCGCAATATCGTCGTCTCCGAGTTTATCTTCGCGCTCCCAACATCAATTCCCAGCTTGGGGGTCTCCACGGAGCTTCGCGCCACCGCCGCCAGGAGCTGCCATCGCACCAGTTTGTAAACAAGCCCTCACATGGTCCTCTTCACACGTCTGGTCACCGTTTTTCGTTTTGGCCACTGTTATATTGCAAATCCTGCAGCCCTGAGTTAAGTAAATATGAGCTAAGATATCGTGTTCTATGATTTAATGAGGTTTAACGTAAATATATCCAAAATATCTTATGAATTAATCTTTCAGTGACTTGTTAAATATTGGAGCCGGTTTAGTACTCCAGAGGCCCACAGTTTCTCTGAGACATTTCAATATTCCCTGCATATGATTCCATTATTCATTAATTGTTACTAGTGTCATTAGTGAATTCAAAGGTGAGAGAAGTAAGAAATAATTGTTTCTAGCAGTTTATTTTGCATAATAGAAATTTGTTTTTGAGATTTCCATAGACAATAGAACATAGAATTTTTTTTTATATTTCTCCAGACCTAACTTTATTTATTTATTTATTTATGCATATACAAGAATGTACATAAGGAATGTGAGGATACAATTATGGTAATTACAGTCTTGTAAAGCCACTAGCACGCGCAGCGTTTCGGGCAGGTCCTTAATCTAAGAAAATTTTAAGGAGGTAAATACTTGCAAAATTTATAGACAAAAAAATGATAACAGATTACATGGAATGAAAAAAAAAAAGATGAGAGAAAATTATAGGTACAGTATATTAAAGCACATAGGTAGCTATGATTGATTGCAATGACAGCTTAAAATGGTAGTTGACAACAAATTGGTAGGCACAATACAGCAGAAACAATATAAGATTGATTGCAATGACAGCTTGAATGGTAGTTGACAAAAATTGGTAGTCACAATACAGCATATGGCTAGCACATAAAAGAAGACAGCAATGAACACAATGATAAGGTTGTTTGATATTACATAAAAATTAGGAGATTGGGTACCACTAGGTACAGAGCAAATTTAAAGCTCAGTGTAGGAAACTAAATAGATGAAGTTAGGTACTTTTTGGTTTTGCTTTTAAATAAGGCAAAAGTTTTACAGTTTTTCAATTCACTAGGGAGTGAGTTCCATAGACTAGGTCCCTTAATTTGCATAGAGTGTTTACACAGATTAAGTTTGACCCTGGGGATATCAAAGAGATATTTATTTCTGGTGTGGTGATAATGGGTCCTATTACATCTGTCCAGGGAGAGTTTCAGAGCATGGTTTGCATTTAAGAACAGGGTTTTGTAAATGTAGTTGACACAAGAGAATGTGTGGAGGGAGTTAATATTTAGCAAGTTTAGAGATTTAAACAAGGGAGCTGAGTGTTGTCTGAAAGCAGAGTTAGTTATTATTCTGATAGCAGATTTTTGCTGTGTGATGATGGGCTTAAGGTGGTTTGCAGTGGTAGACCCCCATGCACAGATACCATAATTAAGATAGGGGTAGATTAGTGCATAATATAGTGAGAGGAGAGCAGAGTTAGGAACATAATATCTGATTTTGGAGAGTATACCAACTGTCTTAGAGACTTTCTTAGTTATGTGTTGAATGTGGGTGCTGAAGTTGAGTCTCTTGTCTAGGAATAGGCCAAGAAACTTGCCATCATTTTTATTACTGATGTTAATGTTGTCTATCTGTAGCTGAATTGCATTTGATGATTTGCTTCCAAATAAGATGTAGTAAGTCTTTTCGATGTTTAATGTTAGTTTGTTCGTTGACATCCATAAGTGGACTTTTTTTAATTCATTATTCACAACATTATTTAGTGTATGTGGGTTGAGGTTTGAGTAGATAAGGGTAGTATCGTCAGCAAACAATATAGGTTTGAGAATATTAGAGACATTAGGCAGATCGTTTATATATATAAGAAATAGAAGAGGTCCTAAGATGCTGCCCTGTGGCACTCCAACGGTAATTGGTAGAGTGGAAGAAGTTGTATCATTGATGGTTACATATTGGTGTCTGTCACTAAGATAGGATCGGATGTAGTCAAGGGCAAGGCCTCGGATTCCATAATGCTGGAGTTTAAATAAGAGGTAGTTGTGATTAACAGTATCAAAGGCTTTTCTTAGGTCAATGAAGAGTCCAATCGGAAACTCATTTTTGTCAAGGGCTGAGTAGATAATGTCAAGGAGACTAATGATTGCATCATTGGTACTCTTTTGGGACCGGAAGCCAAACTGGCAGGGGCTGAGTATGTCGAATTTTACGAGGTAGGAATAGAGCTGTTTGTAAATAATTTTTTCAAATATTTTTGATAGAATGGGTAGATTTGATATTGGTCTATAATTGTTTATGTCCGCCGGATTGCCTCCTTTATGGACTGGCGTTACTCTTGCTTTTTTGAGGATATCAGGGAAGGTGTGACACTCTATAGATTTGTTGAACAGTAGTGCTATGGGTGGGGCAAGGGCATGGGAGGCTCTCTTGTACACAATGGACGGAATTTCACTGGTGTTCCCTGCCTTGGTTTTTAGAGAGTGTATGATGGACACAACATCTGCCGGGCTGATTGGTGAAAGGAGAAGAGAGTTTGGATAGCTGCCTGAGAGATATGTGTTAATATGTGTCTGAGTCTGTGGGATTTTACTGGCAAGATTAGCACCAACCGATGAAAAGAAACTATTAAATTCATTTGCCATTTCTAAATCAGTTGACGGTATATCCCCATCCTTGTAGAGTTTTATTTGGTTATGTGAGTGTTGTTTAGTTCCTAGGATACTAGAGATAGTTTTCCAAGTGTTTTTCATGTTGCCTTTTGCTTCATTGAATCTATTCACATAATATGCAAGTTTTGCCTTTCTTATGATACTGGTAAGCATTGATGAGTACCTTTTAGCTACTTCCTTTGAAACTAGGCCAATCCTAACTTTCTTTTCATATTCATGTTTCTTGTTGATTGAGTTGAGAATGCCATTTGTGAGCCATGGATTGTTTAATCTTTTGTCAGTTACTTGCTTTGTAAGAAGGGGACAATGAAGGTTGTAGAGGCTTAGAGTTTTGGAGAGGAAGAGGTTAGCTAATGAATTTATATCATGGGTATTATTGAATTCAGAATCCCAGTTAATATTGTGAAGTGCCTCTGTAAGATTGTCTAAAGCTGATTCACTGTGTAGCCTAAATGAAAATTTCTTGCTTTTTGGTGGTGTTATGTCCATGTTCGCTATGAGAAAGGTAGGATAGTGGTCAGTTGTTCTGTCGTAGATTATACCAGATACAAGGGGAGCTGTTATGTTTGTCCATATGTGGTCCAAGGTAGTGGCTGATGTTTGAGTGACTCGGGTAGGTTTGGTGATAGTGGGGATTAGCATACAGGAGTTCATGCTGTTAAGGAAATAGTCAACTTGAGAGCAGTTTTGTTGACCCAGGTCAATATTAAAGTCTCCTCCCAGAATGATGTGGTTTTTGTTGAGATTGTTGTTTATAATAAGATTCCTTAGGTTGTCTGAGAAAGAAGCTATGTTAGTATTAGGAAATCTATAGATGGCTCCAATAGTCAAAGAGGATTTAAGGGATTTAATTGTAAACTGAGCAAAAGTATATTCACAGTAGTCATCTCTGTCACTAATAACACTGTTGCAGATAAATGTATCTCGGTAATATATAGCTGTGCCACCACCTTTTTTATTAGGCCTACAGTTATGAATGGCTTTATAACCAGCTAAGTTGTAGAGTTGGGTATAGTCTTTATTTAGCCAAGTTTCTGTTAAAATAATGAACGATAGGTTAGTACCTAGTGCTGTGAGTAGTGCATTTAAATCGTCAAAATGTTTACCAAGTGATCTAACATTTTGGTTATAAACTGATAGATAGGTGCTATTTTGGAGTTTGTTTTTAGCCTGGTGTGCTGTGAAATACTTACAATAATGATGATCAATGTGCTGGTTGGTATAGATATGAGACAGAAGATTTTGATCAGGATCAATATCAGTGTGCATAGAGATGCAGAGGGATCACGATACAAGATACACGATAAAGCAAAACACAAGAATAAGAGCAGATACAATAAAATAGTAACAATTTAGAAGTAAAATAAAGATCCAATAGATAGCCAGGGAGGACACAGAAGTTACATAAAATAAAACACAAAAAATCAGTAGAGACTGACAATATAAATGTAAAATAAAAAATAATAAGAAAAATAATAATCATAAAAAAATGATCTTGAAGATAATTAGCTTAGTAATGGTTAATTAACAGGGTAATAAAAAGCCCTAGGTTTAGTGACAAGGGGATTAACTAAGAACAAATAATTAAGAGTATAAAACAGGCAAAGATGACAAACAAAAAATAAAGTAAAAATTAAAATAAAAATAAAAATAAACACCTTTGGAAAGGAAAGGCAGAGCTTAAGTACACTTTGGTTGTATGTGAGACTACAAATTATGTTCTGGTTATTCAGCTGATATCCCACAGTCATCCAGGAAAGAAGTGAGGTGTGCTTCAGTGGTTATGACATAAGTTTTTCCAGAGTCAGTCTTCCTAGCTATTATTTTACCATCGCGCACAAAACAATGTTTAATAGCAGTGGATCTATTGCGAATTCCACGTAGTTTAAATAAGAGATTTTGTCTGAATCTGGTAAGACATTCGTTCACATAAACCTTGGATTTCCTAGCGACTGCAGCAGTGATAAGGTCTGAATAAACTTGAAATTTATCCTTTAAGCATTTTATTTTAAATTTTTACCAAAGCAGTTATATACATTCCTGTGTCCAGTTTATGTGCTACATCCATATTTCTTGCATTGCCACTTGTTGTGTTGAATCTTTTTAATGAAATTTTGCAATTGCATTTCCCAGTTTTTATTCTAAATTGCTGTGCTTAGTCTGGTTTAATTAATTTACATACATCTAATTCCAGTCATTTTTTAATGAAAGATTGCTAAAATTAGTTTACAATTTGCTTGTTCTTAATTATTTTCTTGCCTAGCCCAATTTAATAATTTTATTTCTGCCATTTTTACTTTAGCCAAGTTGATATTTTTTTGTGTTTATTTTTGTGTATACTATTTCTGATGCCAGGTGCACTTAATTATAATCTGCGTTCAAATATTACTTCCACGGCTGTGACAATGCCTACCACTGTTGAAACCCCTTCAGAATCAATGGGAACAGTTGCTCGTCCCAATGGCCAGAGATCAGCTCAGGAAATGGCTATTCCTCTTTTTGTTGGGGAATCGCGTTTATTAGAATCATGGTTTAGTAAGGTTGAAGCGAAAACAGTTGCACGTTTTTCTAAGCCTACTGATGCCGAATACTTAGCAATTGCACGGTCAGCCGTGGACACAACCAAAGGTGATGCACGTTTTGTTGTTGATGAGAAAGCCATTGTTAGCCTCCAGTCTTGGCCTGAATTTAAGGATTTCTTTCGCCGTCGCTTTGTTAATAAAGGAGACCTTGACCCATATAGGTTAGTCAAGAAAATTGCCAATGCCACCATGCAGCCTGGTGAATCGTTTAATGCGTTTACTAGCCGTCTCGATCAGTATCTGTATGCCTTAGTTTCTGCTATGAATAATTCGACTTGGTTAGATAAAGACAATAATCTGTCCCCTGAGGCTATGGCCAAAATGATAGCATTTGGTACTTTAATGCATTTTGCCCCCGAGCATACAAAACCAATCGTTGAGCAACAAAATTTTGGTGTTAAACATGAAATTGGTGAAGTGTTTGAGGCTATTAACAATGCCGCAGATAAACTAGCTCCCCGAAGTGCTCAACTGTTGCCACCCTCTGATGCTGTAAATGTAGTTACAAGCTCTCAGCATCCTCCCACAAATTCTCAAAACTCTTGGTCACAGAAGCGTACCCATGCTCGTAGCCCCCAGTCAAATTCGCCGCCTCATAAATTGCCGAAACGCCATAGTCCACAACCCTCCACTCCCTCATGTTGGCATTGTGGTAAGAGTAACCACCTTGCAAGGGACTGTTGGTCCGCCCCTAGATCATCACCTCCTAGACAATTCTCTCGGCCCCCTCATCAATCTAATCATTCTAGGCTTCCATATTGCACGTACCATAAACAAGTTGGTCACCACACTGCGGATTGTAGAGCTAGGCAAAGGACATCTCCTCCTCGTAACTCCCATGGTCAGTCTTGGCGAGGCTCACAGCGTCCAAGACATTATCAGAACTCTCGTAATTACAACTCCCAGCCCAGCTATAATGCAACTTCAAATTATAATGCTCAGTCACAGAATGCTGGAGCTCAGAATGTTCACTCCATGTCGTCGGGAAACCCCCAAGGCCATTCGCTAACCAATTCAAGCTAGCCAATCCTAGTGCCCTCCCTGTGTATTCAGTAGCTACCCAAAATAGATTTGGACACTTGACAGAGGAGGACACTGACTCTAGACCAGTTGTAGATGTTGACGGATCCACAGTAAATTTGACACAAACAAGACGCAGATATCCCAGACAACATAAGTCAAAAGTAGTAACTTGTCCAGTCTCAAGTGATGGTCCCCTTGTATCAGCCATTGTACATGGTAGAGTTTTAAAAGTTTTTCTTGACTCAGGTGCAAAAATTAATATTGTCAAGCCCTCAGCTCTTAGAGACATTGAAAGTATGCACCCTACTATTTTAAAACAGTCACACATACCTTTTCTAAGTGATATTTCAGGAAATAAAGTAAAAGTTCAGGGTGAAATTGACCTCCCACTCAAGTTCAATGATGTCACATTGTCTATAACATGTTTAGTTATTGACATTATTCATTTTCCTGGAGACATTCTCTTAGGTCTGTACACCATGATTGATGAAAATATTGCATTGTTTCCCCATCGTTGGAACATAAGTATCAAAGACCATGTCATACCCTTGTGTAGCATGTATCGACAGGGCCACGAGTTCAATCTTCAATCAGATTATGGTAATTTTGTTGACACCCGCCTTGCAAGCGTAGGTTTGTCAGATCATTGTCGTGGTAGCATACCCGAGAAAACAGGCACTCGATTGAAGCATAGTAGTTGTGCAGTTGTTAAGGAGAATGAGTATCGGGACTTTCTGGAAGGGGACGCCCTAACGGATTCTCGTTGTCTCGCTCGCCTGGCAGCTTCCATCTTTGAAGTCAGTGGTTCCATGGCAACTGACACTGTGTTACACCCTCATTCTCTCACCAGAATAAGAGTTAAGGTTCAGGGAGTGCCTGAGTTGTCGGATGTGATTGCAGAAAGTGAAACATGTAAAGTGAATGGTACATTTGTTGAACCCTCCTGGCACACAGTGCAGGATGGTACTGTCACACTTTTTATCGCAAACACAAGTAATGCCGATATCCATCTCCAGTCTGGTACCCATGTTGTAGATTTTGCCCATTACTCGTTACCGGTGCGAGTTGTGGATGATGTCTCCATAGATCATACTGTTTGTACACTCACACCAGGAGAACAGGGATCTCAGCCATAGGTGCAAGCGCAACACCTCAGTCCTACTGATTTTCCTGACTCTGTGGCTCAGCTTTTGAAAATTTTGAACAAGAATAGAGCTGTTGTTGCTCTACCAGGAGAAAAATTAGGTCTCACTCCTCTCATTACACATAAAATTCCCCTTGAACAAGGAACTACGCCTATTTATGTACCAGCTTACCATCTTCCCCATTCTCAGAGAGCAGGAGCAGATAGACTTGTAGAAGAAATGTTACAGAGTGATGTAATTGAATCGAGTAATTCGCCATGGAACGCTCCATTGATTCTTGTACCAAAGCGAGATGGGACTTGGAGACCTGTAATCGATTATCGCAAGCTTAACAGAATAACAATACCTGATCGTTTCCCACTTCCAGTTCTAAATGATTTGTTGCAAAGTATTGGTCGAAACAAAGTATTCTCAATGTTAGATTTGTTGCAGGGATTCTGGCAAATCCCCCTTGATGAGGAAAGTAAACAATTGACAGCCTTTAGTACTCCCAATGGTCATTTTCATTTCAAAAGAATGCCGTTTGGTTTGCGTAGTAGTCCAATAACCTTTTCACGGCTCATGACAAATCTATTTCGTAGATTGATAGGAAGTACGCTTCTAGTTTACCTTGATGATCTCATAATCATGTCGCAAGATGTTCAGACTCATTTCCAGAACCTTGAAAAGGTACTTGCAAAGCTCGCTGAAGCTAATTTAAAAATAAAGCTTGCAAAATGTTCATTTTTAAAGCAAAAGATTAATTTCCTAGGTCATACAGTTACACCTTCAGGTATTACATTGAATGAATCAAAAATTATTGCTGCCCGTGATTTTCCAACACCTCGTACCGCAGAAGCCGTATGACAGTTCACAGGTCTTGTAGGATTTTATCGTTCATTTATTGCTGGATTCTCTATTATAGCCGCTCCGCTTTACAAGTTGCAAAGAAAAGATGAACCCTTTGTTTGGGGAGAGGCCCAGGATCAGTCATTCAAAAAACTCAAAGCAGCCTTGATTTCGTCACCTGTCCTAAGGTACCCAGATTTTTCTAAACCTTTTACGTTGGTTACAGATGCTAGTGACATAGGTCTAGGTGCTGCATTACTTCAAACAGAAGGTCACAGAGATCACGCAATAGCTTATGCTAGCCGTACTTTATCTAAAGAAGAGAAAAATTATAGTGCAACAGAACGAGAAGCCTTGGCAGTTGTTTGGGCACTTAAACATTTCAAGGATACAATTTATAATTACCCAGTTCATGTTCTTACAGATCACCAACCATTAATTCCCTTGTTCAAAAATAAGAATCCAGTTGGAAAGTTTGCTAGATATTTGCTCACAATTCAAGAATTCAATCCCACATTTGGATATATTCCAGGAAAGCAAAATGTTGTAGCCGATGCGTTTTCTCGACACGTAGCTGCGATTCAGTTAAATTACCCAGCATTAGATGCTACAGTAGTAGAAACGGAACAAAGACAAGACCCCATATGGGCACCCGTCATTAAATTTTTGACTCAGCAAGACACTCGCCCGATTCATAAACCGCCAGTACCATTGAAAGAACTAGTTATGTTGGACAATTTACTGTGTAGAGTAGTAAAGCTAGGGACAGCCTCGAGGAAATGTTGTCAGTTAGTTGTTCCAGCTGTCTTGGTACCAACTGTGTTAAAAATTATCCATGATGCTCCTGCAAGTGCACATCCAGGAAAGGATCGTACACTCCAACAAGGTCGATTGAAATATTTTTGGCCAAAAATGGCTAAGGAGATTGCTCATTATGTTGACAGATGTTTAACTTGTTTACAGCACAAGGGACATGTTTCAGGACCTAATCCAATTCAGGTGTACCCAGCAACTAAAGCTCCTTGGGAACGAATATCGATGGATTTATTGACAAATTTTGCGGAAACAGAGAAAGGGAACAAACATTTGCTTGTAATGGTCGATAATTTTTCACGGTTTTGCGAACTAGTTCCTATCCCGAACAAAACAGCAGAAACCATAGCCAGCGCATTCCATGACCAAATAATTTGTAGATATAGTATGCCTAAAGTAATCCTTTCAGATAATGGTCCAGAATTCAGTAATAGTATTCTAACTAGCTTGTGTGATTTATATAACATCAAAAAATGTAGCATCATGCCTTATCATCCGGCAAGTAATGGACTAGCTGAACGTACTAACAGGAAAGTGTTAGATGCCTTGAGAGTCACGTTGAATTTTGATAACAACAATTGGGATGATTTTATACCCTTAATTCAGTGTGCTATAAATTCTTCAATTAATGTTTCTACTGGTGACACACCTCACGCTATTCTTTATGGTACAGATAAGATCCTCCCTAATGAATTGATTAACGTACCTCCTACTCCCTTATATAACGTAGATGATTTTGTTCAAGTGAAGCGTAGACAAATGCAACTAGTATTCAAGAAAATACGAGAACAACTGTCCAAAGCAACAGCCGAGTTCACACTAGCAAGGAATGCACGAGCTAAACCCAGTAAAATAACTATTGGATCTGTAGTAATGATACTTAACCAACACAGGTCTGGTTCTATGTACAAGTTAACTAAGAAATTTTTGGGTCCATATAAGGTAATCGAGCTTATTAAAGGTAACAAATACAGACTTAAGAACTTGTTAACAGGAGAGTATATAAATGAACATTTAGACCACATGAAGTTAGCTAAAATGACTGTTGACGAGACTGATGAGGAAGATGACAATGAACTTACCCAGACAGATACTCCTACTCGGACACCACCTTCTGTGGTTGACAGACCACTTGATGTTCAGCAACCCCATACTAGCAATTATAATCTTAGATCTAGACCTCTCGTTTCAACCGTGCACTCACCACATGTCCATTGGCTAGATGTTAACGAGGATATCTCTCAAGATGATAGTTTGTCGCATGAAGTTTCACCTGTTCCGGACCTTCAGTCAGAGCCAGAGTTGTATAGTGCTCTGGATGAGCTAGGTGTAGATATCCGCAGAATTTATAATTGATTGCACTCTGCAGTTATTCTGTTTGTTTTGAAAAAAAAAAAATCATTTGCAGTATTTCTACCACATGTGTCTTATTATTACCATTATATACAGTATAATGTATAGTTTTTCTCAACTTTATTTTGTTATGAATTAGATGCCATTGTTAAGTCTACTACCATTTGTATTTTTACAGTGCTTGTCATAAGAGTTATTATTGTTCTAGCAACCACATTGAGGCCAGTGAATCCTGACTGCTATCACGCAGATGTTAGTCTTCTTGATCCAGGTCTTGTATATGCTTGTAAATATATTGCACATTATATATATTGTACATTGGTCTTGTAAATATATTGTATTATTTCAGAAAAAAAAGAGAAAAAAAAAAAAAAAAATCATTATCTATCTTGAAATTCAATTGTGGTTGTTAGGTCAGAACTTTGTTCCATTAATGTAATAATTGTTTAATTTTGTATGGTTTTCAAGCACATGCCATTGACACATGTTAATAATTTTGTTTAGGCAATACCTTGAGTTGTATTGTTCATATCTGATCAGTAGACATACACATGTTCTTAATACTCTGGTTTATTCAAATCATTGTTACCATGATTTTCACCTATTATGATGAATTTTTTTTTGGTGCATATATGCCGAGTTGTTTGTATTACGCACACCTGATCTTCTTTCAATGTTTTATTATGCAAATTTCACATGTAAGCCATTATTGAATGCCACCGAGGTCCTTTCAGTATCATTGTAACTATATAGCTAGCCAGAGCTTGTCGACAAGGGACGTCGACTTGGTAGCGTGTCCGAGCGGTGTTATACTCAAATTCTGTCAGTTGATATATAACCAATCACAGGCGAGTAGGCCTCTGACGTCATGCCAGACAGAGGAGCATCAGGCATGCTCCCAGCAGCCTCAGTTATCCTCACAGACTCAGAGTAGAAGGACCTCGGCTAGGCAGATATATACCTTGCTATCTCAGTCAATAAATATATACAGAAGCGACTACTGTGTCTACCTTCTACCCCGAAAAAGGCAAACGAATAACGGGGGTGTGGGTGGCGCCTCAGTACGTGTCACGGGGGTGTGGGTGGTGCCTCAGTACGTGTCACGGGGGTGTGGGTGGTGCCTCAGTACGTGTCACGGGGGTGGTGGGTGGTGCCTCAGTACGTGTCACGGGGGTGTGGGTGGTGCCTCAGTACGTGTCACGGGGGTGTGGGTGGTGCCTCAGTACGTGTCACGGGGGTGTGGGTGGTGCCTCAGTACGTGTCACAGGGGTGGTGGGTGGTGCCTCAGTACGTGTCACGGGGGTGTGGGTGGTGCCTCAGTACGTGTCACGGGGGTGTGGGTGGTGCCTCAGTAAGTGTCACGGGGGTGTGGGTGGTGCCTTAGTACGTGTCACGGGGGGGTGTGGGTGGTGCCTTAGTAAGTGTCACGGAGGTGTGGGTGGTGCCTCAGTACGTGTCACGGGGGTGGTGGGTGGTGCCTCAGTACATGTCACTGGGGTGTGGGTGGTGCCTCAGTACGTGTCACGGGGGTGTGGGTGGTGCCTCAGTACGTGGCATGGGGGTGTGGGTGGTGCCTCAGTACGTGTCACGGGGGGTGTGGGTGGTGCCTCAGTACGTGTCACGGGGGTGGTGGGTGGTGCCTCAGTACGTGTCACGAGGGTGTGGGTGGTGCCTCAGTACGTGTCAGGGAGGGTGTGGGTGGTGCCTCAGTACGTGTCACGGGGGTGTGGGTGGTGCCTCAGTACGTGTCACGGGGGTGGTGGGTGGTGCCTCAGTACGTGTCAGGGAGGGTGTGGGTGGTGCCTCAGTACGTGTCACGGGGGTGGTGGGTGGTGCCTCAGTACGTGTCAGGGAGGGTGGTGGGTGCTGCCTCAGTACGTGTCACGGGGGTGGTGGGTGGTGCCTCAGTACGTGTCACGGGGGTGTGGGTGGGGTCTCAGTACGTGTCACGGAGGTGTGGGTGGTGCCTCAGTACGTGTCACGGGGGTGGTGGGTGGTGCCTCAGTACGTGTCACGGGGGTGTGGGTGGTGCCTCAGTACGTGTCACTGGGGTGGTGGGTGGTGCCTCAGTACGTGTCTCGGGGGTGTGGGTGGTGCCTCAGTACGTGTCACGGGGGTGGTGCCTCAGTACCTGTCACGGGGGTGTGGGTGGTGCCTCAGTACGTGTCACGGGGGTGTGGGTGGTGCCTCAGTACGTGTCACGGGGGTGTGGGTGGTGCGTCAGTACGTGTCACGGGGGTGTGGGTGGTGCCTCAGTACGTGTCACGGGGGTGTGGGTGGTGCCTCAGTACGTGTCACGGGGGTGTGGGTGGTGCCTCAGTACGTGTCACGGGGGTGTGGGTGGTGCCTCAGTACGTGTCAGGGAAGGTGTGGGTGGTGCCTCAGTACGTGTCACGGGGGTGTGGGTGGTGCCTCAGTACGTGTCACGGGGGTGTGGGTGGTGCCTCAGTACGTGTCACGGAGGTGTGGGTGGTGCCTCAGTACGTGTCACGGGGGTGGTGGGTGGTGCCTCAGTACGTGTCACGGAGGTGTGGGTGGTGCCTCAGTACGTGTTACGGGGGTGTGGGTGGTGCCTCAGTACGTGTCACAGGGGTGTGGGTGGTGCCTCAGTACGTGTCACGGGGGTGGTGGGTGGTGCCTCAGTACGTGTCACGGGGGTGGTGGGTGGTGCCTCAGAACGTGTCACGGAGGTGTGGGTGGTGCCTCAGTACGTGTCACGGGGGTGGTGGGTGGTGCCTCAGTACGTGTCACAGGGGTGTGGGTGGTGCCTCAGTACGTGTCACGGGGGTGTGGGTGGTGCCTCAGTACGTGTCACGGGGGTGGTGGGTGGTGCCTCAGTACGTGTCACGGGGGTGGTGGGTGGTGTCTCAGTACGTGTCACGGAGGTGTGGGTGGTGCCTCAGTACGTGTCACGGGGGTGGTGGGTGGTGCCTCAGTACGTGTCACGGGGTTGTGGGTGGTGCCTCAGTACGTGTCACGGGGGTGTGGGTGGTGCCTCAGTACGTGTCACGGGGGTGTGGGTGGTGCCTCAGTACGTGTCACGGGGGTGTGGGTGGTGCCTCAGTACGTGTCACGGGGGTGTGGGTGGTGCCTCAGTACGTGTCACGGGGGTGTGGGTGGTGCCTCAGTACGTGTCACGGGGGTGTGGGTGGTGCCTCAGTACGTGTCACGGGGGTGTGGGTGGTGCCTCAGTACGTGTCACGGGGGTGTGGGTGGTGCCTCAGTACGTGTCACGGGGGTGTGGGTGGTGCCTCAGTACGTGTCACGGGGGTGTGGGTGGTGCCTCAGTACGTGTCAGGGAATGTGTGGGTGGTGCCTCAGTACGTGTCACGGGGGTGTGGGTGGTGCCTCAGTACGTGTCACGGGGGTGTGGGTGGTGCCTCAGTACGTGTCACGGAGGTGTGGGTGGTGCCTCAGTACGTGTCACGGGGGTGGTGGGTGGTGCCTCAGTACGTGTCACGGAGGTGTGGGTGGTGCCTCAGTACGTGTTACGGGGGTGTGGGTGGTGCCTCAGTACGTGTCACAGGGGTGTGGGTGGTGCCTCAGTACGTGTCACGGGGGTGGTGGGTGGTGCCTCAGTACGTGTCACGGGGGTGGTGGGTGGTGCCTCAGAACGTGTCACGGAGGTGTGGGTGGTGCCTCAGTACGTGTCACGGGGGTGGTGGGTGGTGCCTCAGTACGTGTCACAGGGGTGTGGGTGGTGCCTCAGTACGTGTCACGGGGGTGTGGGTGGTGCCTCAGTACGTGTCACGGGGGTGGTGGGTGGTGCCTCAGTACGTGTCACGGGGGTGGTGGGTGGTGTCTCAGTACGTGTCACGGAGGTGTGGGTGGTGCCTTAGTACGTGTCACGGGGGTGGTGGGTGGTGCCTCAGTACGTGTCACGGGGTTGTGGGTGGTGCCTCAGTACGTGTCACGGGGGTGTGGGTGGTGCCTCAGTACGTGTCACGGGGGTGTGGGTGGTGCCTCAGTACGTGTCACGAGGGTGTGGGTGTTGCCTCAGTACGTGTCACGGGGGTGTGGGTGGTGCCTCAGTACGTGTCACGGGGGTGTGGGTGGTGCCTCAGTACGTGTCACAAGGGTGGTGGGTGGTGCCTCAGTACGTGTCACGGGGGTGGTGGGTGGTGCCTCAGTACGTGTCACGGGGGTGGTAATGGAGAGTATGATAGTGATGAGTAATTTACGTTGCAGGAAAAAGTCGTCGTTGTGTAGTGTTGCCAGGTGGTGCAACACTGCACACCAGGTGGTGCAACACTGCACACCAGGTGTTCAACACTGCACACCAGGTGGTGCAACACTGCACACACCAGGTGGTGCAACACTGCACACATCAGGTGGTGCAACAATGCACACACCAGGTGGTGCAACACTGCACACAAGGTGATGCAACACTGCACACAAGGTGGTGCAACACTGCACACCAGGTGGTGCAACACTGCACACACCAGGTGGTGCAACACTGTACACACCAGGTGGTGCAACACTGCACACACCAGGTGGTGCAACACTGCTCACCAGGTGGTGCAACACTGCTCACCAGGTGGTGCAACACTGCACACCAGGTGGTGCAACACTGCTCACCAGGTGGTGCAACACTGCACACACCAGGTGGTGCAACACTGCACACACCAGGTGGTGCAACACTGCACACACCAGGTGGTGCAACACTGCACACACCAGGTGGTGCAACACTGCACACACCAGGTGGTGCAACACTGCACACACCAGGTGGTGCAACACTGCACACCAGGTGGTGCAACGCTGCACACCAGGTGGTGCAACACTGCTCACCAGGTGGTGCAACACTGCACACCAGGTGGTGCAACACTGCACACCAGGTGGTGCAACACTGCTCACCAGGTGGTGCAACACTGCACACCAGGTGGTGCAACACTGCACACCAGGTGGTGCAACACTGCTCACCAGGTGGTGCAACACTGCACACCAGGTGGTGCAACGCTGCACACACCAGGTGGTGCAACACTGCACACACCAGGTGGTGCAACACTGCACACACCAGGTGGTGCAACACTGTACACACCAGGTGGTGCAACACTGTACACACCAGGTGGTGCAACACTGCACACACCAGGTGGTGCAACACTGCACACACCAGGTGGTGCAACACTGCACACACCAGGTGGTGCAACACTGCACACACCAGGTGGTGCAACACTGTACACACCAGGTGGTGCAACACTGCTCACCAGGTGGTGCAACACTGCACACCAGGTGGTGCAACACTGCTCACCAGGTGGTGCAACACTGCACACCAGGTGGTGCAACACTGCTCACCAGGTGGTGCAACACTGCACACCAGGTGGTGCAACGCTGCACACCAGGTGGTGCAACACTGCTCACCAGGTGGTGCAACACTGCACACCAGGTGGTGCAACACTGCTCACCAGGTGGTGCAACACTGCACACCAGGTGGTGCAACACTGCACACCAGGTGGTGCAACACTGCTCACCAGGTGGTGCAACACTGCACACCAGGTGGTGCAACACTGCACACACCAGGTGGTGCAACACTGCACACACCAGGTGGTGCAACACTGCACACACCAGGTGGTGCAACACTGTACACACCAGGTGGTGCAACACTGCACACACCAGGTGGTGCAACACTGCACACACCAGGTAAGGGATGCACACTGTAGCACAGGTAGGAGGTGACAGATGTTTAATGTGTAGAAAATTGACGATCAATGGTTAAATCAATCATGGTGAGAGGAAGACGTGTGGACGTGATGGCTGGACACAACAGCCGAATGAAGCAGGTTATTGAGACACTCGGGCATGAAAAGGGAAATACAATTCACTGGTATTAGGGGAAAGTTGAGCAGATAAAGCCCTTGGCTCTGGTGGCTCAGTGTGGCCCCGTCTGTTGGTGAAAGATATTACTAGTTTTTCTCTCTTGAGGATAAACTTTAATATTTGTCAGCGGGTATGAGAGCACTGGCTGAACTAGTACTGTAAGACAGGTTATATAATGTATATAATATGGGGACCTAAAATTTATGTCAGATGAAACGCTGCATTGATTATATAATATATTAACCTGAGTTACGTGTGGCAGTGGTCTACACCGATGAAAGAGACCGCGTTCACCTGTCTCTGTATGTGATGGTAACACTGACCTCCTCCAGGTGGTCCTCAGCCTCTCAGTCTTGCTGTGGTCCTCAGCCTCTCAGTCTTGCTGTCCTTCTCGGATTTATCTTCAGACTAGCCGTAAGTCTCATGCTTCATAGCCACTTGTGTCGGTATTATAATTCCTAATTCAATCGGTGTGTTCGGTGATGGCCTGAAGTCTTATCAAGCGCTGAACGGTTATTAAAGTCACCTCAATAACTGCCCAACCAGCAAGTATACAATAGTCTCCAACTAACCTGTCATCCTAGTAGAACGTCGCATTTTGACGCATACTCTACCTAAGGCCAAAAATTGTCGTACTAGAAAATAGTAGTGCGGCTCGCGAAATTGACGTACTGTCCCGTTTTCTGTTTTGGGTCCTCTGGTTGGTTAGGAGAGGGCACTTGAGCTCGACAGTTTCCTGACGTTGGGAAACCTTAGGAGAGCGGGCCGCTGAGTCCAGGAACATCTTCAAGAGATAGGTTCACTTTCATAATGCTATACTATTAGTGTTCATACATTGATAGATATACAAGCGTCTGATAACAGTCTACCATTGTTGGGAATGTATACTAATTCATAATTCATTATGTATCATTATGTCAGGGACACTGGTAGCCAGGGTATACATATTAGGATTAAATCGAGGTTGAATTACTGACCCTTCCTAAGATGCAATCCCACAACATGCTGACTAAATCCTGGGATACCTATTTGCTGCTAGGTGAACAGACGCATTAGGTGATAACAAACATGTCCAGCTAATTTTTGTTCCGGCCGAAATTCGAACCCCAAATTCATGATTGTTAGTCGAAAACGAATCCGACTGAACGTAAAAAACATACATTCTAAATATATAAATGAAAAAGCGATTGAGCGAATGACGATATTCATAGTAATATCATGTTGTCAGAGTCACCCCCCCAAAAAAATTCTGAGGATTCAATGCAAGTAATATAATTACACACAGTGGCTGCATTTTTTTTTAATAAATCGTCTCGTTCATAATCATAAGCAATATATAATTGATTACTTTTGCCTAGATCATTCTTCTGCCTCGAAATTTGTTACAAAAGGTATTTATTTATTTTATTTATTTATTATTTATTTATTTATTTATTTATTTATTTATATATATACAAGAAGGTACAATTGGGATTGTGAGGATACATAGCATAGTAATATCATTCTTGTAAAGCTACTAGTACGCGCAGCGTTTCGGGTATTAATTTGTTATTTAAGAAAGCCGATGTATGATGTTGTTGAATCATGCAAGTAAACAATTGGGCAATTTTTACTCAGACTTGATGAAGCGCTATATTGTAAGAGAATGACGTGCCTCTAATAGTAAAATTGTAAACAAATGAAATTATTATTTAACACAGTTGAAAAGCTCAGAGTTATTAATATTATTATTAGTGTTATTATTATGTCTTCAAACCTCTTTTTGCCAGAGCTGCTGGATTATTTCTGGTAATATCTCAGCTCTACTGGCGGCTCTAACCTTGAGTAGAGCTACAACTGTGCTGAGAAAACAGAGCTTATCAGTCACAGTTCACACACACACACAATACCAACTTTATCAAGTGCAGGAAAAGTAATGATGACTTTTAAATTCTCAACTCACGAAGCTATGAGGTTAAAATGACCAGAGTGAAATACACTCTCATATCATAAAAATGTGTGTTTGAGAATAAGCTTCAAAAAGCTATTTTATAAAACACGTAAAACCTTAAGGGAACTGCAGAAGACCTATTGACCCATACGAGGCAGCTTCTATTTATAACCACCCAATCCCACTCATATACATGTCCAACCCACGTTTGAAATAATCAAGGGACCCCACCTCCACCACGTTACGTGGTAATTGGTTCCACAATTCAACAACCCTGTTACTGAACCAGTATTTATCCAGGACTTTCCTAAATCTAAACTTATTCTATTTATATCCCATTGTTTCGTGTTCTTCTTGTGTTAATACTTTCAACACCCTACCAATATCCCCCTTGTTATGTCCATTCCTCTACTTGTACACAGCTGTCATGTCATCCTCAATTCTTCGCCTTTTTATGGAATATAATTTCAGCTTTATCAACCTTTCTTCATATGCCAGGTTTCTAATTTGGGGGATTAACTTTTTGTCATCTTATGCTAGACACGTTCTAGGTGAATTTATATCCATTATATAGTATAGCGACCAAAACTGAGCTGCATAATCTAAATGGGGCCTTACCAGAGCAAGATATAGCTGAAGAACAACACCTGATGTCTTATTAATATCGCTACAATTAATGAATCCCATTGTCTTATTTGCCTTATTACGAACATTTATGCATTGCTTTTTTGGTTTTAAATTCTTACTAATCATAACTCCGAAATCCCTTTCACAGTCCGACTTTGCAATCTCAACACCATCTAGCTCGTATCTCTTAACTCTATCATCATTACCTAACCTCCAAACCTTACATTTGTCAGCATTAAACTGCATCTGCCAATCTTTTGACCATTTCAAAACCCTATTTAGATAGTCTTGAAGTGATAGTGAGTCTTTTTCCGTGTTAATTTCCCTCTCGATTTTTGTATCATCGGTAAATTTACAAATATTGCTGCTCAAACTTGAATCTAAGTGATTTATATGTAATAAATAACATAGGTCCCAGGATAGAGCCTTGAGGCACTCCACTTAAAAACATTTTGACACTCTGATTTAACCCCATTTATAGTAACTCTCTGTTTCCTTTGGTATAGGCCATGTCCCTAATCCAACTTAATATAGCACCCCCAATACCGTGAGCCTCTATCTTTTTAATTAGTATTTCATGTGGTACTGTATCAAAAGCTTTGCTAAGGTCAAGGTATACAAAATCACAAACCTTGCCACTGTCGATTGCCTCAACTATGCTGGAGTAAAATGATAGCAAATTCGTTAAACAAGAACGGCCATTTATGAAACCATGTTGTGAATCATTTATTAATTTATATTTTTCAAGATGAAGACCAATGGCATTTGCAATTATTGATTCAAGTAACTTCCCCACAATAGACGTTAGGCTAATTGGCCGATAGTTTTATGCAAGTGATCTATCTCCTTTCTTAAATATTGGTACCACATTAGCAACCTCCCACGACTCTGGCACTCTGCCTGACTTTAATGATTTATTAAATATGGTAGACAATGGCACACAAGGCTCCTCTTTGCATTCTTTAAGCACCCTGGCAAACACTTCGTCCCGCCCTGGGGATTTGTTTGTTTGAGTTTCACTATTTGTTTAATAATATCATCCCTGGTAACTGCTAAACAAGTCAACCTGTCCTCGTCCCCACCCTCATAGACTTGTTCGGCTGAAGGCATAGTGTTAAGTTCCTTTTTAGTAAATACAGAGATAAAATATTTATTAAAAATACTACGCATCTCTAGGTTATTATCCGTTATCTGACCTGTCTCAGTTTTTAATGGACCTATCCTTTCCCTAATCTCTGGTCGATACAACTAGAAAAATCCTTCAGGAATTGCCTTTGCTTGCCCTGCTATGTGAACTTCATAGTTTATTTTTGCCTGCCTTATCTCTTTTTAAACATTTCTAACCAGTTGTACGAATTCTTGTTCTAAACTGACTTCCCCATTCTTAATTCTTTTTTACCATGCTCTCTTTTTACCTATAAGGTTCTTCAGATCCTTTGTTATCCATTTCGGGTCATTAGTAATCGATCTAATTATAGAGAATACTACGTTCCTTATTCTATGTGCTTTGCTTAGAATATTTTTAAATAAGATATATTTTGAATCCACATCGAGATCCCTTTTTCCATCACCCATCGCTGGGCTCACGTCTCGCTCCAAGACTAGCTCACCCCCCTCCCCATGCGCAGGGCTTTCCAATCTAATACACCCAAAAAAAATTCTAGGGCCATTAAAATTAGTTTTTCGGAAATCTGACACAGAATTTTCTCCTAGAGATCTATTCCATTATATGCTAAATCTGATTTCTTTGTGATCACTGTTCCCTAACTCACTCCGTATTTTGATGTTATAAATTTGTGTTTCCCTGTTAGTTAACATTTAATCTAAAATATTATTTTCCCCTGTTGGTTCCTTAATGTGTTGCGTAAGATAGTAATCGTCACTTAATTCTAGAAAATCTTCTGCTTCATTATTCCCTGTTATGTTAAACCAGTTTATTCCATTAAAATTAAAGTCACCCATGACACAAATGCTGTTAGACCTAGATGCTCTAGATATTTCATCCCATAGATGCTTTGCTTCTATTCTGTCTAAGTTTGGTGGCCTGTATATAACTCCTATTATAAGATTATTTGCTTTTTCGTTTATTTCTAGCCAAATAGAGTCTGTGTGTGGCTCAGTTTTGATTCCCTCTTTGAGACTACATTTCAGATTTTCCCTAACATATATGGCTACTCTCCCTCCTCGTCTAATATATCTATCTGTGTGAAATAATTTAAATCCCATTTATTTGATATTCAGCTAATAGTTCTCTGTTTTCTACATTCATCCACGTTTCGGAAAGTGCAGTAATATCAAATTTTTCTGTGCAGACAAGAGCATTAAAATCATTAATTTTGTTTCTTAGACTCCTACTCTTCGTGTAATATACCCCCTAAGTGTATTGCTAATTTGAGGCCCTTCTCTTTCCCTGATCATTTTACGAATTTTTCTCTCCCACAAACACATACTTTTATTACCTCCTTTTTCCATATCAATTCACATACCACATTCTACTAACAGTTTAAACCCAAACAAACTCCTCCCACCACAAGTTCCGACGAGTTCGCAACAACAACAACCCCAGCCCTAGACAGATGCACCTCCATCCCGAGCATACATGTCATTTCTTCCATAGAAGTGTTCCCAGTTATCTATGAGTGATATTGCATTTGATTTGCAGTATTTGTCCAGTCGGCAATTGACACCAAGTGCCCTCGACAACCATTTATTTCCAACTCCCTTTCTTGAAAGAATGCCACATATGATCGGAATTCCTCCTTTGTTCCTAACTAATTCTATTGCTGTCTTAAACCTCTGTATAAGTTCCTCATGTGAGATTTTTTTTTCTTTGACAATTATCAAAAGAATTAAGTCCTATTGATGTTACGTTAATCGTAACTACCTCGCAAGAGGGGCAGACCTTAAACAGCAAGAGCTGCCAGTGGCAGATATTTAATCTTAAAGCCTAAGATCATAGGACCGCGGGAGCAAACCGCCAGGCGAAACCACTCGGGTAACACCTGTCACTTAGGTCGCTGGCTCCTCCTAGTTGACAACTAATAAAGGGTAGCCGACGGATTCTCACTTCTTATTTATAGAAGTGTGGTGCTGTGCAATGGACTCGAGCTTTAGATACAGACTTGATATGAACATAAGCAGGCAAAGCGTTGCAGAACATAAAATGTGGGGCAGTAATATTGGAAGGTTTGACGTAAACGACCGTTTTCTATAACAAACAATTTATTCACAAAACAATAACTAAAACTACTACACAGTGAATTTATGTTACTTTACTGTCACTCCAGTGGCACATTAAAGAACAGCTAATCAACAGCCTGATGGACCCACGGTATCCTTATCCCGTCGTCGCTGACTGACTAATGACACTAACTGAACAAAGTGGTGCCCACTGGTGACGCAAGCTTGCAATCAATATTGTCACGGCTTCACGGCGACCAATACTCTAATCACAAAACTTGACTGGCGCTCGCTGCCCTCAACGAGGTACCAAGTAACAAGGCGGTTAATCCAAGAATGATAACCCCTTATAAAAATCTTACGTTAACACTTGTCTCTCAGGACAATCAACAACAAAAGTTACTCTAATCGAATTTAAACAATTACGTTAACACACACGTGTCTCAACGACACTTAAATGGCAGCAATAACTCGTAAATCAATTAATTACATCAACTTGAAAGTCAAGCATTCGGTGAGTAATTCCCAATTAATTACTGAATACAACAGCCTATTAATTCAAACGAGTATTGATAAAGCCTACTGTCTCTCAACTGACAGTTCTCTTCCGGTCTTACGACAAGATTACCTTAACGAGGGTAGACTACTGTACCACACCCAAGGTTACAAGACACTCCGTGTAAACAACAACATCAACACCTGGTGAATTCACTAAGTGGCGGTTACTAATTATCTTTAATTAGCTACGAGTGCTTAATCACTCTGTCCGCAGACAGATCTGATCAGTCCAACGAATTACAGCAGCTTAATTACAGCGCAATTGACTCCAATCATAACAGACCGTCAACCCCTTACGTTAATCAATCAATTAACGACAGCTCGTTAAATCGTTAACACTACATTAGTCTTCACTTGACAATTCCTCCACTGCGTGAACTTCACTGTGACTGTTGCCTTTACACGTCTCTACGTTAATCACAACGTAAATCGTGACCCCCGGTGACGTTAACTGACTTTAATTCTCACGGAATCCTTCACAGTACACAACGCCTTCCACCAAGGACAAACTTGTCTACGGTTTACACACGGTACAACACAGTACATCACAGTACAACACAGTACATCCTTGCCACTCACGGACAAAACTTGTAAATGACTTCCCCCAGTAAATTATCCACCAATAATTCACACTTCACCACAACACAACAGTAAAATTTATAACCAAGGGAAACCTCCCTGTTACCACTTTCACTGCTGAAAAAGGGAATCAAATTACAGCGATATACATACATGGCACATAGAGAAAAATAGCAGCAAATAACTCACTTACTCTACTTCTGAATGTGTCACTAGGTGTCCTCACACACGTCAAAATCACAGTTGGGCCCAACCTCAACTTGATGACGGCAAACAGGGTAGACTCACACGTCTCCAATTCCCATTCACCTCACCAGGTGGTCACAGGGACAGAGGACAGACAGAACACTGGGGGCGAACCCAGCTTCAGAGTTTTATTACCCAAAACGGAAACAGTGTACTTACATCAATCACGCGGGCCCGCAACACTCCCTCTCACTCACATACACGTCAACCTCACACTCCCTCTGCTGCTGCTGGATGATGACGTAGGCGTCCTCACTTCCTACACATGGTCAGGTGGAACACAGGGTCCTAGACCACGGGGTTAGCTCCACACACAGAGACCAGGTGGCGCGGACACACTGGCTTAGGCAGACCAGGGTGCGCGCACAACAGCAGGGATGCGGTACAACGCCCTTCCACTTGACACGGTACCCCAGGATACGACGGTACACGGTGTTACACGGTACACAAGACCCGAGACGGAGTCCTTCACTGTTCTCTTTGGTAGTTCCTCAGAATTAGGAACTTTAATGTTTCTCTCATAACACTGAAACCTTCTCTAGCACGTCTCACTGCAGTACCTTCAAGCACAGATAAGATAGACGGCGGATGTCACTGTCGTAGCCCGATAATTAACAGCCTCACTCAGTCCAGTTGCTCTAAGATGGCGTCCCACAATTATGCGACTAGATGACAAGTTCACACTGTTTGGTACAAGCAACTTTCCGACTACCGGATTTTTACGGACGACACACGGAAAGATAGCAAGATGATAGGTGTGACTTTAGTAACGTTGCAGGCGGTATTTCCCGATGCTTGGCCTAGCACGGAAAATTACGTCCTCTCATAGCAACGTTCTAGGTAAGAATGTTTTTTCCCGCCAAGGCTACGCCTGGGGTACCATGCGGTACCCCTCAGCATCTTGACCAATCACGGTTCAGCATTCCTGAGGCCCAGGAGCCTTGGCCAATGGCGTACCTGCCTCATGACGCTACCCCCTCTCTCACGAGGTGGACACGTGATAGGGGAGGGTGGTCTACAGCCGTTAACTCCCCCCATAGCTCCTTCTCTACAATTGACTTGTACAAAATTTTCCCTGAAATCAACTCCTTCCTGTAATTTCCTTCTCAGACCTGATACAGCGATCGGAATGACATCAATGGCTAGCAAATGTCATGGGCTGTCCAACGACACCCAACACGACTGTGGAAAAGTTATATTCAGAAAGTTGAATCACGGTGCACATCACTGGTGCACTATGCAATTTCGTACTTAATTCAGTGCACGAGAGAGCAGGAAAAATATGTCTCCTGACACCTCACTCCTAACTCGTCCAACATCATCTCCACCGGCATTGATGCAAATAATAGGTTTGTTCCCATTTCCAACCATAATATGATTCATGTTGTTAACAATATCACCAATTCCAGCTCCCGGATAGCAAACCCTTAACCTGTTCCTACTATCTCTGGCACAAAAAGCTCTAGTCAGATATCTCACCTGAGAATCTCCAACAACTAAAATTCGCTTAGATACTCCCTTTGCTTTGTGATCACCTTAACAAAGCAGCTGCTTATTCACAAAGCCTCTATTGTTTTGCAGCCTGCTCCAATGAAAAGGTTTATATAAGCCTACCTGCTGCTGCCGAAGAAGAATTAATGAGATTACGGTTGAAGTAAAATCAATACAAAGAGCTATTGAACTCAAGATACGTCCATGGTTAGGACGCATCCAGCAAGAAACTCATCAAGCTCTTTGACTCACTATAGAGCAGTGACCACGGTGGATAACATTACACTGGAGTTTTTAATACAGCTGTTCTCTCTTTGCAATATGCTTTCGAAATGGATCAATGGAGGTCCATCGAACAGCTGTATGCTTGAAATCGAATTCATCTGGATGTCGAGCATACAGCTGTTCAATGGTCCTCCTGAGGGAGGACCTGATGAGGTCAGGCACTGTGTTTATCACCCCATCCTCATAAAATAAATGTACTAATAGCAGCAGTACCAGTGGTGCAGTGGTAAGACACTCTCCTCCTGTTAGTGAGCAATTTGCCTGGGTTCGTATCCTGGCCGGGAAGGGTTGACTAGATGCCAATCCTTAACTTTATACCTCTGTTCACCCCAGCAGTGAATAGGTACCTGATTGTTAAATGGTTTGGAGGGACGAATTCCAGGGGAAAATTATGGGTAAGGACCTGCCCGATATGCTATTCATGTTAATGGCTTTATAAGAACATTATATATATATAAATATATAAATATATATATATATATATATATATATATATATATATATATATATATATATATATATATATAGATATATATATATATATATATATATATATATATATATATATATATATATATATATATATATATATTAGTATATTTTCGTATCAGTCTTTCCTGTAGACATATATTATTAAATATGACCGAAAAAGTAAGATTAATAATTCTAACACGAATTTTCTCAATCTTTCGTACATTTCTTTTCACTGTTGGTGGTAATTCAAAAATCAATTCTCCAAAATTCATTTTTATTTCTAGTCTGACGCGACACTTGAGCGCGTTTCGTAAAACTTATTACATTTTCAAAGACTTTAGTTACACATACACAACTGAATAGAACTTACACATCTCCGATTTGTTTATATCTACATTTGAGTGAGGTGGATGGGGTGAGGTGGTATTTAATAGGGTATTAATTTCATCAACACAAGACAGAACACGAAACAATGGGTATTGAATAGAAGTGATTGTAGAAAGCCTATTGGTCCATATTTCTTGATGCTTCTATATTGGAGCGGAGTCTTGAGGTGGGTAGAATATAGTTGTGCAGAAATGTACGAAAGATTGAGAAAATTCGTGTTAGAATTATTAATCTTACTTTTTCTGTCATATTTAATAATATATGTCTACAGGAAAGACTGCTACCAAAATATACTAATATATATATACATATATATATATATATATATATGTCGTACCTAGTAGCCAGAACTCACTTCTCAGCCTACTATTCAAGGCCCGATTTGCCTAATAAGCCAAGTTTTCCTGAATTAATATATTTACTATAATTTTTTTCTTATGAAATGATAAAGCAACCCTTTTCTCTATGTATGAGGTCAATTTTTTTTTATTGGAGTTAAAATTAACGTAGATATATGACCGAACCTAACCAACCCTACCTAACCTAACCTAACCTATATTTATAGGTAACGTTAGGTTAGGTAGCCAAAAAAAGCTAGGTTAGGTTAGGTTAGGTAGGTTAGGTAGACGAAAAAACATTAATTCATGAAAACTTGGCTTATTAGGCAAATCGGGCCTTGATTAGTAGGCTGAGAAGTGCGTTCTGGCTATTAGGTACGACATATATATATATATATATATATATATATATATATATATATATATATATATATATATATATATATATATATATATATATATATATGTCGTACCTAGTAGCCAGAACGCACTTCTCAGCCTACTATGCAAGGCCCGATTTGCCTAATAAGCCAAGTTTTCATGAATTAATTGTTTTTCGACTACCTAACCTACCTAACCTAACCTAACCTAACTTTTTCGGCTACCTAACCTAACCTAACCTATAAAGATAGGTTAGGTTAGGTTAGGTAGGGTTGGTTAGGTTCAGTCATATATCTACGTTAATTTTAACTCCAATAAAAAATAATTGACCTCATACATAATGAAATGGGTTGATTTATCATTTCATAAGAAAAAAATTAGAGAAAATATATTAATTCATGAAAACTTGGCTTATTAGGCAAATCGGGCCTTGAATAGTAGGCCAAAAAGTGAGTTCTGGCTACTAGGTACGACATATATATATATATATATATATATATATATATATATATATATATATATATATATATATGTCGTACCTAATAGCCAGAACGCACTTCTCAGCCTACTATTCAAGGCCCGATTTGCCTAATAAGCCAAGTTTTCATGAATTAATGTTTTTTCGTCTACCTAACCTACCTAACCTAACCTAACCTAGCTTTTTTTGGCTACCTAACCTAACCTTACCTATAAATATAGGTTAGGTTAGGTTAGGTAGGGTTGGTTAGGTTCGGTCATATATCTACGTTAATTTTAACTCCAATAAAAAAAAATTGACCTCATACATAGAGAAAAGGGTTGCTTTATCATTTTATAAGAAAAAAATTATAGTAAATATATTAATTCAGGAAAACTTGGCTTATTAGGCAAATCGGGCCTTGAATAGTAGGCTGAGAAGTGAGTTCTGGCTACTAGGTACGACATATATATATATATATATATATATATTTATATATATATATATGTCGTACCTACTAGCAGAGGTATAAAACAGCCATAGAGTTAGTTAGGAGCAAGGGAGGAATCCCGATCATATGTGGCATTCTTCCAAGAAAGGGAGTGGGAAATGAATGGATATCGAGGGCACTTGGTGTCAATTGCCGGCTGGAAAGATATTGCAAATCAAATGCAATATCTTTCATAGACAACTGGGAACACTTCTATGGAAGAAATGAAATGTATGCTCGTGATGGGGTGCATCTATCGAGAGCTGGGGTTGTTGCTGTTGCGAACTCGCTAGAAGAAGTGGTTAGAGGTGTTTGTTTGGGTTTAAACTGTTAGTAGATAGAGGTATGGGAATTGATTTGGAGGAAGGAGGTAATAAAAGTATGTGTTTGTGGGAGAAAGGAATTGGCAAAACGATCAGGGAAAGAGAAGGTCCGCAAAATAACAATTCACTTAGGGTATATTACACTAACAGTAGAAGTCTAAGAAATAAAATTAACGAATTAAATGCTCTTGTCTGCACAGAAAAAATAGATATTATTGCACTTACCGAAACGTGGATGAATGTAGAAAATAGAGAACTATTAGCTGAATATCAAATATATGGATTTAAACTATTTCACACAGATAGATATATTAGACGAGGTGGTGGAGTAGCCATATATGTTAGGGACAATTTGAAATGTAGTCTCAAAGAGGGAATCAAAACAGAGCCACACTCAGAAACTATTTGGATTGAATTACACGAAAAAGCTAATAATATTATAATAGGAGTAATATATAGGCCACCAAATTTAGACAGAATGGAAGCAAAGCATCTATGGGATGAAATATCTAGAGCATCTAGATCTAACAGTATTTATGTCATGGGTGACTTTAATTTTAGCGGAATAAACTGGTTGAACAAAACAGGGAATAGTGAAGCAGAAGATTTTCTAGAATTAATTGACGATTGCTTTCTTACGCAACACATTAAGGAGCCAACACGGGAAAATAATATTTTAGATTTAGTGTTAACTAACAGGGAAACGCAAATTAATGACATCGAAATAGGGAGTGAGCTAGGGAGCAGTGATCACAAAGAAATCAGATTTAGCATAGAATGGAATAGACCAGTAGGAGAAAATTCTGTTAAAGTGCCAGATTTTCGAAAAGCTGATTTTAATAGCCTAAGAAATTTTTTGGGTCAAATTGATTGGAAAGGCTTGGGTATGGGGTGTGGGCCGGTCTTGGAGCGAGACATGAACCCAGCGATAGGTGACTTAAATGGGGATTTCGATGTGGATTCAATATATAACTTATTTAAGAATATTCTAAACAAAGCACAGGAACGTAGTATACCATACAAATTGAATAGATCGTATACTAATGACCCAAAGTGGATAACAAAGAATTTGAAGAACCTTATAGGTAAAAAGAGAGCTTGGTACAAAAGGATTAAAAATGGGGAGGTCACTTTAGAACAGGAATTCGTACAACTGGTTAGAAATGTTAAAAAAGAGATAAGGAAAGCAAAAAGAAACTATGAAGTTCGCATAGCAGGGCAAGCAAAGACAAATCCTAAAGGGTTTTTTCAGTTATATCGTACTAAGACTAGGGAAAGGATAGGTCCATTAAAAACTGAGACAGGTCAAATAACAGATAGTGATGAAGAGATGAGTAGTATTTTTAATAAATATTTTGTATCTGTATTTACTAAAGAAGAACTTAACAATATGCCTTCAGCCGAACAAGTCTATGTGGGTGGGGACGAGGACAGGTTGACGAGTTTAGCAGTTACCAGGGAGGATGTTCTTAAACAAATAGTAAAACTCAAACCAAACAAATCCCCAGGGCCGGATGAAGTGTTTGCTAGGGTGCTTAAAGAATGCAAAGAGGAGCTTTGTGACCCACTGTCAACCATATTTAATAAATCAATAGAGTCAGGCAGAGTGCCAGAGTTTTGGAAAGTTGCTAATGTGATACCAGTTTTTAAGAAAGGAGATAGATCACTTGCGTCTAACTATCGACCAATTAGCCTAACGTCTATTGTGGGAAAGTTACTCGAATCTATAATAGCAAATAAAATTCGTCTTCATCTTGAAAAACATAAATTAATAATTGAGTCGCAACATGGTTTTATAAATGGCCGTTCATGTTTAACAAATTTGTTATCTTTTTATTCTAGCATTGTTGAGGCAGTTGATAGTGGTAAGGATTGCGATGTTGTATACCTTGACTTTAGCAAAGCTTTTGATACAGTGCCACATGAAAGACTGATTAAAAAAATAGAGTCTCATGGTATTGGGGGTGCTATATTAAGCTGGATTAGGGCATGGCTATACCAAAGGAAACAGAGAGTTAGTATAAATGGAATCAAGTCAGAGTGGGAAAATGTTGTAAGTGGAGTGCCTCAAGGCTCTGTCCTGGGACCTCTGTTGTTTATAATATATATAAATGATTTAGATTCAGGTTTGAGTAGCAACATTTGCAAATTTGCCGATGATACGAAAATCGGTAGGGAAATTAATTCGGAGGAGGACTCACTATCACTTCAAGTTGATCTAGATAGGGTTTTGAAATGGTCAAAGGATTGGCAGATGCAGTTTAATGCTGATAAATGTAAAGTTCTGAGGTTAGGTAATGATGATAGAGTTACAAGATACGAGCTAGATGGTGTTGTGATTGCGAAGTCGGATTGCGAAAGGGATCTGGGAGTTATGATTAGTAAGAATTTAAAACAAAAGGATCAATGCATAAATGTTCGTAATAAGGCAAATCGGACACTTGGATTTATTAATCGCAGCGTTAGTAACAAGACACCTGGTGTGGTTCTCAAGCTATATCTTGCTCTAGTTAGGCCCCATTTAGATTATGCAGTTCAGTTTTGGTCGCCATATTATAGAATGGATATAAATTCACTTGAACGTGTCCAGCGTAGGATGACTAAGTTAATTCCCCAAATTAGAAATCTTTCATATGAAGAAAGATTAACAAAGCTTAAGTTGCATTCACTGGAAAGGCGAAGAGTTAGGGGTGACATGATAGAGGTTTACAAGTGGATGAATGGACATAACCGGGGGGATATTAATAGGGTATTAAAAGTATCAACACAGGACAGAACACGAAACAATGGATATAAATTGGATAAGTTTAGATTTAGGAAAGACTTGGGTAAATACTGGTTCAGTAACAGGGTTGTTGATTTGTGGAACCAATTGCCGCGTAACATTGTGGAGGTGGGGGCCCTCGATTGTTTCAAGCACGGGTTGGACAAGTATATGAGTGGGATTGGGTGGTTATAGAATAGGAGCTGCCTCGTATGGGCCAATAGGCCTTCTGCAGTTACCTTTGTTCTTATGTTCTTATGTTCTTATGTAGCCAGAACTCACTTCTCGGCCTACTATCCAAGGCCCGATTTGCCTAATAAGCCAAGTTTTCCTGAATTAATATATTTTCTCTAATTTTTTTCTTATGAAATAATAAAGCTACCCATTTCATTATGTATGAGGTCAATTTTTTTTTTATTGGAGTTAAAATAAACGTAGATATATGACCGAACCTAACCAACCCTCCCTAACCTAACCTAACCTATCTTAATAGGTTAGGTTAAGTTAGGTGGCCGAAAAAGTTAGGTTAGGTAGGTTAGGTAGTCGAAAAACAATTAATTCATGAAAACTTGGCTTATTAGGCAAATCGGGCCTTGCACAGTAGGCTGAGAAGTGCGTTCTGGCTACTAGGTACGACATATATATATATATATATATATATATATATATATATATATATATATATATATATATATATATATATATATATATATATATATACACACATATATATGTGTATATAACGAAAATAAACAAAACACACATATATATCCATCATACACATATATATATATATATTAGTATATATATATATATATATATATATATATATATATATATATATATATATATATATATATATATATATATTAGTATATTTTGGTAGCAGTCTTTCCTGTAGACATATATTATTAAATATGACCGAAAAAGTAAGATTAATAATTCTAACACGAATTTTCTCAATCTTTCGTACATTACGCTTCACTGTTGGAGGTAAATCAAAAATCAATTCTCCAAAATTCATTTTTATTTCTAGTCTGACGCGACACGGGCGCGTTTCGTAAAACTTATTACATTTTCAAAGACTTTAGTTCACAAATACACAACTGAATAGAACTTACGTATCTCCGATTTTATATCTACATTTGAGTGAGGTGGAAGGGGTGATGTGGCATTAACACAAGACAGAACAAAATGTGGTATTAATAGGGTATTAATTTCATCAACACAAGACAGAACAAGGGTATTAATAGGGTATTAATTTAATCAACACAAGACAGAACACGAAACAATGGATATTGAATAGAAGTGTTTGTAGAAAGTCTATTGGTCCATATTTCTTGATGCTTCTATATTGGAGCGGAGTCTTGAGGTGGGTAGAATATAGTTGTGCAATAATTGGCTGTTGATTGCTGGTGTTGACTTCTTGATGTGTAGTGCCTCGCAAACGTCAAGCCGCCTGCTATCGCTGTATCTATCGATGATTTCTGTGTTGTTTACTAGGATTTCTCTGGCGATGGTTTGGTTGTGGGAAGAGATTATATGTTCCTTAATGGAGCCCTGTTGCTTATGCATCGTTAAACGCCTAGAAAGAGATGTTGTTGTCTTGCCTATATACTGGGTTTTTTGGAGCTTACAGTCCCCAAGTGGGCATTTGAAGGCATAGACGACGTTAGTCTCTTTTAAAGCGTTCTGTTTTGTGTCTGGAGAGTTTATCATGAGTAGGCTGGCCGTTTTTCTGGTTTTATAGTAAATCGTCAGTTGTATCCTCTGATTTTTGTCTGTAGGGATAACGTTTCTATTAACAATATCTTTCAGGACCCTTTCCTCCGTTTTATGAGCTGTGGAAAAGAAGTTCCTGTAAAATAGTCTAATAGGGGGTATAGGTGTTGTGTTAGTTGTCTCTTCAGAGGTTGCATGGCTTTTCACTTTCCTTCTTATGATGTCTTCGACGAAACCATTGGAGAAGCCGTTATTGACTAGGACCTGCCTTACCCTACATAGTTCTTCGTCGACTTGCTTCCATTCTGAGCTGTGGCTGAGAGCACGGTCGACATATGCGTTAACAACACTCCTCTTGTACCTGTCTGGGCAGTCGCTGTTGGCATTTAGGCACATTCCTATGTTTGTTTCCTTAGTGTAGACTGCAGTGTGGAAACCTCCGCTCTTTTCCATGACTGTTACATCTAGAAAGGGCAGCTTCCCATCCTTTTCCATCTCGTAAGTGAAACGCAGCACGGAACTCTGCTCAAATGCCTCCTTCAGCTCCTGCAGATGTCTGATATCAGGTAACTGTGTAAAAATGTCGTCAACATACCTGCAGTATATGGCCGCTTTCAAGTTCATGTCGACTAAGACTTTTTGCTCGATGGTACCCATGTAGAAGTTTGCAAACAGGACACCTAGGGGAGAACCCATGGCGACCCCATCTACTTGTTTATACATGTGCCCATCCGGGCTCAAGAAGGGTGCCTCTTTAGTACAAGCTTGGAGTAGTTTCCTCAGAATATTTTCTGGTATGTCAAGAGGAATACAGGCTGGATCACGATACACTCTGTCGGCTATCATCCCGATTGTCTCGTCCACAGGTACGTTGGTAAACAGCGATTCTACGTCCAACGAGGCTCTTATTCCTGTGGCCCGTGTGCCCCGCAGTAAGTCAACAAATTCCTTTGGAGACTTCAGGCTGAAGGCGCAAGGAACATAAGGAGTCAGCAGGCCGTTGAGTCGCTTCGCCAGTCTGTACGTGGGTGTGGGTATCTGGCTAATGATTGGCCGAAGTGGGTTTCCAGGCTTGTGTGTCTTGACATTTCCATACGCATATCCAGGTTTATATTCCCCAATGATCTTTGGCAGGTGGAGTCCGGATTTCTTGGCGTTCACAGTTTCGATCAGTTTGTTGACCTTTGCTTTCAATTCGGCTGTAGTGTCCTTCGTTACCCTTTGGAACTTAGTTTGGTCAGAGAGTATGAGGTTCATTTTCGCCAGATATTCGTCTTTTTTAAGAATGACATATATTGGCGACTTGTCGCCTCTCCTGACAACTATCTCCTTGTTCTCATGAAGGCTTTTAGCTGCCGCTTTTAGCTCGGGGGACAGTATGGTGCTTCTGTAATTGCCTCGATTCTTTCCTCCTTCTGCAATAAGTTCTGCTTGTAAGGAATCTTTGGTAGTGACCTTCTTTTGTGTCTCGAGGTCGAATATGTCGTCCAACAGAATTTCCACGAATTTACGAAAGATTGAGAAAATTCGTGTTAGAATTATTAATTTTACTTTTTCGGTCATATTTAATAATACATGTCTACAGGAAAGACTGCTACCAAAATATACTAATATTTAAGCACACGACCCAGCAGCAAGGAATCAAGCCTTCACGATAAAATATCGCCAGGATCTGATTCGTGATCAGATATACAAGGCAGAGAATGAAATCAAATACAACAAAACGCAACTACTTCATGCTACAAACGAGTGGAGAAATAGCAACATTGACGAAAGTATCCGTACCCGCATTGAACAACTCATCGACATCCTCACAGACCGACATCACCTCAGCACTGAAACAAGGATTATCAAGAAACTAACAACATTATATGGAGGACCTATGGCAATTCCACGACCAAGAGATGGCTTCCTGAACCTTGCAGGAATTAACCTCACTGAGGACCAAGTCACTCTCCTAAATCTGGGCATAAACTGTCACGTTATGTCCAGACCGAGTGAGATGGCCCGGAAAGTAGAGTTGGAAATTCTGTTGGACGACATATTCGACCTCGAGACACAAAAGAAGGTCACTACCAAAGATACCTTACAAGCAGAACTTATTGCAGAAGGAGGAAAGAATCGAGGCAATTACAGAAGCACCAAACTGTCCCCCGAGCTAAAAGTGGCAGCTAAAAGCCTTCGTGTGAACAAGGAGATAGTTGTCAGGAGAGGTGACAAGTCGCCAATATGCCATTCTTAAAAAAGACGAATATCTGGCGAAAATGAACCTCATACTCTCTGACCAAACTAAGTTCCAAAGGGTAACGAAGGACACTACAGCCGAATTGAAAGCAAAGGTCAACAAACTGATCGAAACTGTGAACGCCAAGAAATCCGGACTCCACCTGCCAAAGATCATTGGGGAATATAAACCTGGATATGCGTATGGAAATGTCAAGACACACAAGCTTGGAAACCCACTTCGGCCAATCATTAGCCAGATACCCACACCCACGTACAGACTGGCGAAGCGACTTAACTGCCTGCTGACTCCTTATGCTCCTTGCGCCTTCAGCCTGAAGTCTCCAAAGAAATTTGTTGACTTACTGCGGGGCACACGGGCCACAGGGATAAGAGCCTCGTTGGACGTAGAATCGCTATTTACCAACGTACCTGTGGACGAGACAATCCGGATTGTTGCCGACAGAGTGTATCGTGATCCAGCCTGTACTCCTCTTGACATACCAGAAAATATTCTGAGGAAACTCCTCCAAGCTTGTACTAAAGAGGCACCCTTCTTGAGCCCGGATGGGCACATGTATAAACTAGTAGATGGGGTCGCCATGGGTTCTCTCCTAGGTGTCCTGTTTGCAAACTTCTACATGGGTACCATCGAGCAAAAAGTCTTAGTCGACATGAACTTGAAACCAGCCATATACTGAAGGTATGTTGACGACATTTTTACACAGGTACCTGATGTCAGACATCTGCAGGAGCTGAAGGAGGCATTTGAGCAGAGTTCCGTGCTGCGTTTCACTTACGAGATGGAAAAGGATGGGAAGCTGCCCTTTCTAGATGCAACAGTCATGGAAAAGAGCGGAGGTTTCCACAATGCAGTCTACACTAAGGAAACAAACATAGGAATGTGCCTAAATGCCAACAGCGACTGCCCAGACAGGTACAAGAGGAGTGTTGTTAACGCATATGTCGACCGTGCTCTCAGCCACAGCTCAGAATGGAAGCAAGTCGACGAAGAACTCTGTAGGGTAAGGCAGGTCCTAGTCAACAACGGCTTCTCCAATGGTTTCGTCGAAGACATCATAAGAAGGAAAGTGAAACGCCATGCAACCTCTGAAGAGACAACTAACACAACACCTATACCCCCTATTAGACTATTTTACAGGAACTTCTTTTCCACAGCTCATAAAACGGAGGAAAGGGTCCCGAAAGATATTGTTAATAGAAACGTTATCCCTACAGACAAAAATCAGAGGATACAACTGACGATTTACTATAAAACCAGAAAAACGGCCAGCCTACTCATGAGAAACTCTCCAGACACAAAGCAGAACTCTTTAAAAGAAACCAACGTCGTCTATGCCTTCAAATGCCCTCTTGGGGACTGTAAGCTCCAAAAAACCCAGTATATTGGCAAGACAACAACATCTCTTTCTAGGCGTTTAACGATGCATAAGCAACAGGGCTCCATTAAGGAACATATAATCTCTTCCCACAACCAAACCATCGCCAGAGAAATCCAAGTAAACAACACAGAAATCATCGATAGATACAGCGATAGCAGACGGCTTGACGTTTGCGAGGCACTGCACATTAAGAAGTCAACACCAGCAATCAACAGCCAATTAATGCACAACTATATTCTACCCACCTCAAGACTCCGCTCCAATATAGAAGCATCAAGAAATATGGACCAATAGGCTTTCTACAATCACTTCCATTCAATACCCATTGTTTCGTGTTCTGTCTTGTGCTGATGAAATTAATACCCTATTAAATACCACCTCACCCCATCCACCTCACTCAAAAGTAGATATAAACAAATCGGAGATATGTAAGTTCCATTCAGTTGTGTATGTGTAAAGTCTTTGAAAATGTAATAAGTTTTACGAAACGCACTCAAGTGTCACGTCAGACTAGAAATAAAAATGAATTTTGGAGAATTGATTTTTGAATTACCTCCAACAGTGAAGCGTAATGTACGAAAGATTGAGAAAATTCGTGTTAGAATTATTAATCTTACTTTTTCGGTCATATATAATAATATATGTCTACAGGAAAGACTGCTACCAAAATATACTAATATATATATATATATATATATATATATATATATATATATATATATATATATATATATATATATATATATATATATATATATATATATAAAAATATATATAAATATATATATATATATATATATATATATATATATATATATATAAATATATATATATATATATATATATATATATATATATATATATATATATATATATATATATATATTGTGACGGTAAAGTGTTGGAGTGTTGATGTTCGGCAGTCCTCCAATGGCAGGTGTCAATGCCTGGTCACACTTACATAAAAAAAAGAGACTGCTTGCCTGTTTGTCTGTGGTAAGGTAATGGGAAGACACGCAAAACACAAAATATAAACAATGAAATTTTAATTACTTTAGAAAACATGATATGAACAAAGACAATCCCTTGGCTTACGTAAAATTCAAAACAAGTCAACAAACAAAAATACATGAATAATTAATAGATGTGAAAATTTACTCTAATATAAAATAATGTGCAAGACAATAATAATAAGGTGCTGAGAATATTAGCTAGAGCTGTCACCTCACTTAGTACACGACAGCCTAGTATACCAGAGAGAGATGTCAAATTCTAAGAGCACAGAGATATTCTGAGGAGGACGGCGTGAACTGGCCCAGACGTCGACTCAGGTAGAGGGCGTGAGTGCAGGTGCAGGTGTGCTGTCGGCGATACACCAGCCAATCAGGAGCAGGCAGGCGGAGAATGGGTAGTTTGCTCGTTGACGACGGGTGGAGAGCCGGCGTGTCGGTTGGTGCAAGGTACGCTTTGCTTCCTGGGCAAAACGTTTTGTGATACTGGTGGACGTATCTTTAATATAGCATCTTGTACTTGTAGAATGACGTAAATGATATACGGAAGAGCAGGCTCAATCTCTCTTGAAAGAGATTATCATCACAATATATATATATATGTATATATATAAATATATATATATATATATATATATATATATATATATATATATATATATATATATATATATATATATATATATATATATATATATATATATATATATATATATATTATTAAATATGACCGAAAAAGTAAGATTAATAATTCTAACACGAATTTTCTCAATCTTTCGTACATTTCTTTTCACTGTTGGTGGTAATTCAAAAATCAATTCTCCAAAATTCATTTTTATTTCTAGTCTGACGCGACACTTGAGCGCTTTTCGTAAAACTTATTACATTTGCAAAGACTTTAGTTACACATACACAACTGAATAGAACTTACACATCTCCGATTTGTTTATATCTACATTTGAGTGAGGTGGATGGGGTGAGGTGGTATTTAATAGGGTATTAAATTCATCAACACAAGACAGAACACGAAACAATGGGTATTGAATAGAAGTGATTGTAGAAAGCCTATTGGTCCATATTTCTTGATGCTTCTATATTGGAGCGGAGATTTTAAGGTGGGTAGAATATAGTTGTGCAGTTGTGCAGAAATGTACGAAAGATTGAGAAAATTCGTGTTAGAATTATTAATCTTACTTTTTCAGTCATATTTAATAATATATGTCTACAGGAAAGACTGCTACCAAAATATACTAATATATATATACATATATATATATATAAAACTGAAAACTCACACCCCAGAAGTGACTCGAACCCATACTCCCAGAAGCAACGCAACTGGTATGTACAAGACGCCTTAATCCACTTGACCATCACGACCGGACATAATGAGGTGATAGCCGAGGCTATTTGAACCACCCCACCGCCGGCACTCGGATAGTAATCTTGGGCATAGCATTTTACTAAATCACCTCATTCTTTGGGGCACACGTGAGGAACACAAATGCGAACAAGCCTGAATGGTCCCCAGGACAATATGCAACTGAAAACTCACACCCCAGAAGTGACTCGAACCCATACTCCCAGAAGCAACGCAACTGGTATGTACAAGACGCCTTAATCCACTTGACCATCACGACCGGACATAATGAGGTGATAGCCGAGGCTATTTGAACCACCCCACCGCCGGCACTCGGATAGTAATCTTGGGCATAGCATTTTACTAAATCACCTCATTCTTTGGGGCACACGTGAGGAACACAAATGCGAACAAGCCTGAATGGTCCCCAGGACAATATGCAACTGAAAACTCACACCCCAGAAGTGACTCGAACCCATACTCCCAGAAGCAACGCAACTGGTATGTACAAGACGCCTTAATCCACTTGACCATCACGACCGGACATAATGAGGTGATAGCCGAGGCTATTTGAACCACCCCACCGCCGGCACTCGGATAGTAAAGTTCGAGTCACTTCTGGGGTGTGAGTTTTCAGTTGCATATTGTCCTGGGGACCATTCAGGCTTGTTCGCATTTGTGTTCCTCACGTGTGCCCCAAAGAATGAGGTGATTTAGTAAAATGCTATGCCCAAGATTACTATCCGAGTGCCGGCGGTGGGGTGGTTCAAATAGCCTCGGCTATCACCTCATTATGTCCGGTCGTGATGGTCAAGTGGATTAAGGCGTCTTGTACATACCAGTTGCGTTGCTTCTGGGAGTATGGGTTCGAGTCACTTCTGGGGTGTGAGTTTTCAGTTGCATATTGTCCTGGGGACCATTCAGGCTTGTTCGCATATATATATATATATATATATATATATATATATATATATATATATATATATATATATATATATATATATGTATATATATATATATATATATATATATATATATATATATATATATATATATATATTTATATATATATATATATATATATATATATATGTATATATATATATATATATATATATATATATATATATATATATATATATATATATATGTCGTACCTACTAGCCAGAACTCACTTCTCGGCCTACTATGCATGGCCCGATTTGCCTAATAAGCCAAGTTTTCCTGAATTAATATATTTTCTCTAATTTTTTTCTTATGAAATGATAAAGCTACCCATTTCATTATGTATGAGGTCAATTTTTTTTTTATTGGAGTTAAAATAAACGTAGATATATGACCGAACCTAACCAACCCTCCCTAACCTAACCTAACCTATCTTTATAGGTTAGGTTAAGTTAGGTGGCCGAAAAAGTTAGGTTAGGTAGGTTAGGTAGTCGAAAAACAAATAATTCATGAAAACTTGGCTTATTAGGCAAATCGGGCCTTGCATAGTAGGCGGAGAAGTGCGTTCTGGCTACTAGGTACGACATATATATATATATATATATATATATATATATATATATTTTTTTTTATTTCTAGTCTGACGCGACACGGGCGCGTTTCGTAAAACTTATTACATTTTCAAAGACTTTAGTTCACAAATACACAACTGAATAGAACTTACGTATCTCCGATTTTATATCTACATTTGAGTGAGGTGGGAGGGGTGATGTGGCATTAACACAAGACAGAACAAGAGGGGATATTAATAGGGTATTAAAAGTATCAACACAAGACAGAACACAAACAATGGGTATTGAATAGAAGTGTTTGTAGAAAGCCTATTGGTCCATATTTCTTGATGCTTCTATATTGGAGCAGAGTCTTGAGGTGGGTAGAATATAGTTGTGTAATAATTGGCTGTTGATTGCTGGTGTTGACTTCTTGATGTGTAGTGCCTCGCAAACGTCAAGCCGCCTGCTATCGCTGTATCTATCGATGATTTCTGTGTTGTTTACTAGGATTTCTCTGGCGATGGTTTGGTTGTGGGAAGAGATTATATGTTCCTTAATGGAGCCCTGTTGCTTATGCATCGTTAAACGCCTAGAAAGAGATGTTGTTGTCTTGCCTATATACTGGGTTTTTTGGAGCTTACAGTCCCCAAGTGGGCATTTGAAGGCATAGACGACGTTAGTCTCTTTTAAAGCGTTCTGTTTTGTGTCTGGAGAGTTTCTCATGAGTAGGCTGGCCGTTTTTCTGGTTTTATAGTAAATCGTCAGTTGTATCCTCTGATTTTTGTCTGTAGGGATAACGTTTCTATTAACAATATCTTTCAGGACCCTTTCCTCCGTTTTATGAGCTGTGGAAAAGAAGTTCATGTAAAATAGTCTAATAGGGGGTATAGGTGTTGTGTTAGTTGTCTCTTCAGAGGTTGCATGGCTTTTCACTTTCCTTCTTATGATGTCTTCGACAAAACCATTGGAGAAGCCGTTATTGACTAGGACCTGCCTTACCCTACAGAGTTCTTCGTCGACTTGCTTTCATTCTGAGCTGTGGCTGAGAGCACGGTCGACATATGCGTTAACAACACTCCTCTTGTACCTGTCGGGGCAGTCGCTGTTGGCATTTAGGCACATTCCTATGTTTGTTTCCTTAGTGTAGACTGCAGTGTGGAAACCTCCGCCCTTTTCCATGACTGTTACATCTAGAAAGGGCAGCTTCCCATCTTTTTCCATCTCGTAAGTGAAACGCAGCACGGAACTCTGCTCAAATGCCTCCTTCAGCTCCTGCAGATGTCTGACATCAGGTACCTGTGTAAAAATGTCGTCAACATACCTGCAGTATATGGCCGGTTTCAAGTTCATGTCGACTAAGACTTTTTGCTCGATGGTACCCATATAGAAGTTTGCAAACAGGACACCTAGGGGAGAACCCATGGCGACCCCATCTACTTGCTTATACTTGTGCCCATCCGGGCTCAAGAAGGGTGCCTCTTTAGTACAAGCTTGGAGTAGTTTCCTCAGAATATTTTCTGGTATGTCAAGAGGACATAGCTTGTAACTACTCCAAGCTTGTACTAAAGAGGCACCCTTCTTGAGCCCGGATGGGCACAAGTATAAGCAAGTAGATGGGGTCGCCATGGGTTCTCCCCTAGGTGTCCAGTTTGTTGACCTTTGCTTTCAATTCGGCTGTAGTGTCCTTCGTTACCCTTTGGTAACAAGGAGATAGTTGTCAGGAGAGGCGACAAGTCGCCAATATATGTCATTCTTAAAAAAGACGAATATCTGGCGAAAATGAACCTCATACTCTCTGACCAAACTAAGTTCCAAAGGGTAACGAAGGACACTACAGCCGAATTGAAAGCAAAGGTCAACAAACTAATCGAAACTGTGAGCGCCAAGAAATCCGGACTCCACCTGCCAAAGATCATTGGGGAATATAAACCTGGATATGCGTATGGAAATGTCAAGACACACAAGCCTGGAAACCCACTTCGGCCAATCATTAGCCAGATACCCACACCAACGTACAGACTGGCGAAGCGACTCAACTGCCTGCTGACTCCTTATGTTCCTTGCGCCTTCAGCCTGAAGTCTCCAAAGGAATTTGTTGACTTACTTCGGGGCACACGGGCCACAGGAATAAGAGCCTCGTTGGACGTAGAATCGCTGTTTACCAACGTACCTGTGGACGAGACAATCGGGATGATAGCCGACAGAGTGTATCGTGATGCAGCCTGTACTCCTCTTGACATACCAGAAAATATTCTGAGGAAACTACTCCAAGCTTGTACTAAAGAGGCACCCTTCTTGAGCCCGGATGGGCACATGTATAAATTAATCTTACTTTTTCGGTCATATTTAATTAATAATATATGTCTACAGGAAAGACTGCTACCAAAATATACTAATATATATATATATATATATATATATATATATATATATATATATATATATATATATATATATATATATATATATATATATATATATATATATATAGAGAGAGAGAGAGAGAGAGATAAATAGACAGATGGATGTATATGTCGATAGCTGAATAGATAGACAGATGGATAAAAAGATGAATAGGTTTACAGATGGATAAATCGATAGATACACGGATAGATACAGGGATAGATGGATGGATAGATACATGGATGGATAGATGGATGGATAGGAAGATACATGGAAAGACAGAGAGGTAGATACATAGATCGATGTATGGGAGAGAGACAGAGACCCTAGCCACGCCGTGTGCCCTCCCCCAGTTACCTGTATTACTAACTATACACTTCAGTTTACTTCTTCACCTCACATATCAGTATTACTTTTTCAGACTTAACCTTCTTGAGCTTTATGTTGCGGTTCCCTCCTATCTAACCGTATTTTAGCCACTTAACTACCAGGTCTTACTAGTAGTTAAGTCAAGCCGTTGTGGTTTTTCTCTCCTCTCACTCGCCCAACCACTTGGGCTGGATGGTACAGCGACGGTCTCACTTCATGCGTCTGCGTTCTATCCCCAGCCGTCCAAGTGGTTGGACACCATTCGTTCCCGCCGTCCCATCCCAAATCCTTATCCCGATCCCTTCTTAGTACTATATAGTCGGAAATGGCTTGACGCTTTTCCCTGATTGTTCCTTCCTCTTTTCTCACTTTCTGACAAATAGTTTTAAATCATTTTTGTTTTTCAGTGTTATATCTCTGATAATTTTTACTCATGGTTCAGTACATATTTATTTAGTATTTTTTTTTTTATTTATATATAAACGAGTTCCTACATTTTTGTAAAGCCGCTAACAAACATAGTGTTTCGGGCAGGTCTTTAATAGGATTTTTCCTGGAATACGACCCGCCAAATCGTTTAACAACCAGGTCCGTTTTTGCATTTGGTCATTATCACTCAACAATTTGTGTCATAATAATGGCACAGCACCATTCACATCAAGTTTGATCACATTGTCATTCCTTGTGGCCCAATCATACCAGCAGCCTCAATGGGTTGTTTTGTTCTGAATCGTTCTATTTTTCAGAGCTTACCAGCATCAGAATACTAAACCATCAATATATGGTATTCTATTGTTTGAGAACGGTTTTCTCTCATATTTATTAATGTCCAGATTTTTTAGAAAGTTCTTTGCTGTTTAATTGCATCAAGCCAGTGAATCATCGAAAGGACCTAAATGAATTAAGTACGAGCATGGAAACAATACTTCATAATTGTAACCTTATAAATAAAGTGACAAGGAATGGTTATCAACTTAATTCTCTTACCTCCGTATTCATGTTCGACCTCCGTGAAGAGCCTCTTGTCGCTGGAACCTTCACCCCATAGTATGACGCAGTTGTCGACGAGTTTACTATTAATATGATGAATATTTCTATATGTGTGGACGGCATTAATTTTCCGCTTGGAAAAATCACAAGAGCAAAAGAACAGCAATAATAGGAAGAAGTACCAAAGGGCTCGGAATGAGTACCTCAGAGAACTGAAGCAGAATAGAAGTTTTGGGAAGGAGAATTTCGACAAAAGCCAAGACCAAACCCGCTGAAGTTGGTATATAGTTGTGTCAGGAGGGAAAACCACCGCCGTTATAGGATAAGTGACCAACTGAAGATATAAGTACATGTGGAGTTATGTGGATAACTTAATTGTTTGTCTCTTTAAAAGAAAGTGGACTGTATTCTTCAATTATTTGTTCCACATAATGTCAACAGTGGGAGTTAATATATTATATTATTGAAATTTTGATCTTCTAGTGCTTTAAGGTCTGTTTGCTTTGATAACTAAATTGGTTTCATTTATTTATTTGCTGAAAACACCAGATTATCTAAACTGGTAGTTAGTAAGCATTAAATAGCTTAGTTGTTAAGGAGACTCGTAGAGCAAGGCATGTGTGAAGGGTTAAGTGACTGCTGCCTCCCTCAAGACTCATCACTGCTGGAATTACCTCTCTTCCGCCTATAAATTATTTATTAACTTTGGACAAATTGTTTTCTTGTTGTAGAATCTCACGTTTCAGCAATTGTTAACGTCAATTTGAAGCTAAAAGCGTCGATTTTCTGACCTTTGATTATGATGATGTTTAGCAGCGTGACCACCTTTGTTTTATATCTCCACTTCCTAACACCTTTGTTTTCTGCCTACACTCCCCCAAACAACTTTGTTTTATATCTCCACTCCTTAACACCGTTGTTTTATCTCTACTCCCTAACATCTTTGTTTTATGTCCACCACTTCCTAACACCTTTTTTTAACAAACAAAATGGCAATATCTAATGTTACATGACTTATTAACTCTGAGGCTGAGAACAGCAATAGTTGCTCTGAGCGAAGTTATTCAAATTTCCGACATCTAATGCAGAGATTTTGTTAACGTCAAAGTGGTATGTCACCACCGTAGGCTTTGTTGACCCATAATGGTAAGTCTTCCTCCCCACTTCCCGTGACTCGTCTAAGGGAGGGTTAATAATTCATTCCGAGTTGGTCTCTAAATTCTAATTAATTAGAAATCAAACTAATATTAAAAATTCGATGAATTAATAAAGTATGTATTATTTCCTCACTTTAATATAATAACGAGACTTAACAGAAAACATCTTCATGAACAAATCCACAAGGGCCGTGATGAGGGGTTCGAACCTACGTCCGAGAGGATCCCAGACGCGCCAACGATCATATGATTTGTAATGAACAAATCCACAAGGTGATGCATCAACTCCTTTTGACCATGTCGTAGCTCAGTCGATTAAGGCAGCGTCTGTGATGCTCTCGGACGCAGGTTCGAATCCTCGTCACGGCCCTTGTGGATTTGTTCATTTGATGCATCACGCAATTGTGATTTTTGTGTGTAATGTGGAAATTATTTCCCACACCTGAGAGCGTCAGAAGTATGAATGGAACTCAGCAGGATACTCCAGAAGGAGTTTACAGTAAATCTAGAAGACATTCCCCAGTTCAGGAGGATTTAAGGACTAGGAGATAACCAGAGATGGAAATAAAAACAGCACTTGCTGGAGACGTCTGAAGCTCCGGGACCAGGATAAACATCACCGTTGATAATAAGAGAATAATTAAAAGCCTTGTCTTGGCCGCTTACTAAACTACATAATGAGTCATTGGAAACAAAATTACAAGAGAGTTGCAAGAAAGTTTAGTGAAATTATTAACAAGAGTAAAAAGACGAGGAATTGAACTACAGGACAGTGTCTTTTTCTTGTAAAAATCATGAAGAGACGTGGACAAAAATATGCAACAAAGATGCTTGTGGAAAATGCGAAGAGGTCCAATGTAACACAACCCCATCATGGGTTTAGTGATGGCAAATTGTGTCTCAAAAGATAGGTTGGGTTCTAAGAACGGCAGAACTTCAAACATAGGCAGTTTGAGTATTTCTGTACAATCCAAAAGCCTTGTACACAGTGTCCTACAAGAGACTAGTAGACATAGAGGAGAAACAGTCATGTGTGACAGGGAAAGCTTTTCAAGATAAAAAGAGTACATCTGCACCAGGAGACAGAGAGTCACAGAGAGAGAGAAGAGACCTAGCAGGATGGAACCAATGGGATCCCACAGAGATCAATCAGTATTGGGCTAATCATATTCCTTATCTCTGTGAACGTCATACCAAAAGAGACGGATTCCTTCCTCTTAATTTATGCCAGGGTATAACACAATGTACGAGAGCAAGAAATTTGGTAATGACCTGAACGAAATTAAAGAATATTTCCCAAGTGACTATTAGAGTTTGACTAAAGCACATTCAAAACAATAAAGCTGGGTACTGGGAACAAGAGGATCGCAGGCACCAAACGGGAAAGAAAACTGTCAGACTTTCACTTGCCAAACTGTCAGTTTGGCTTCCGCTCCCAAAAGAGTACCAACGATGCAATTATTAGTCTCCTTGATATAATCTACTCAGCCCTTGACAAAAATGAGTTTCCAATTGGACTCTCATTGAAATGAGAAAGGCCTTTGGTACTATTAATCACAACTACCTCTTACTTAAACTCCATCATTATGGAATCCGAGGCCTTGCCCTGGATTATATCTGATCCTATCTTAGTGATGGACACCAATGTGTAGCCATCAATAATATAATCTCTCCAACTCTTCCATTAACTGTAGGAGTGCCACAGGGCAGCATCTTAGGACCTCTCATATTTCTTATATACATCAATGATCTGACTAATGTCTCTAACTTTCTTAAACCTATATTGTTTGCTGATGATACTACCCTCATCTACTCTAACCCCAACCCACACACACACTAAATAATGTTGTAAATAATGAATTTAAAAAAAGTCCATTTATGGATGTCAACCAACAAACTTACACTAAAGATAAAAAAGATGTACTACATCTTATTTGGAAGCAAATCAACAAATGCAATTCAGCTTCAGATAGCCAATGTTAACATCAGTAATAAAAATGACGGAAAGTTTCTTGGCCTATTCCTAGACAAGAGACTCAACTTCAGCACCCACATACAACACGTAACTAAGAAAGTCTCTAAAACAGTTGGTATACTCTCCAAAATCAGATATTATATACCTAACTCTGTTCTCCTCTCACTATATTATGCACTAATCTATCCCTATCTTAATTATGGTATCTGTGCATGGGGTTCAACCACTGCAAACCACCTCAAGTCCATCATCACCCAGCAAAAATCTGTTATCAGAATAATAACAAACTCTGCTTTCAGACAACACTCAGCCCCCTTGTTTAAATCCCTAAACATGCTAAACATAACTCACTCCACACATTCTCTTGTGTCAATTACATTTACAAAACTCTGTTCTTACATGCAAACCCTGCTCTGAAACTCTCCCTGGACAGATGTAATAGGACATATTATCATCACACCAGAAATAAATATCTCTTTGATATCCCCAGAGTCAAACTTAATATGTGTAAACACTCTATGGAAATAAAGGGACCCAGTTTATGGAACTCTGTCCCTAATGAATTGAAAAGCTGTCCAACTTTTGCCACATTCAAAAACAAAAACAAAAAGTACCTAATTTCATCTTCATAGTTTCCGACCTTGTGCTTTAAACTCACACTGTATCTAGTGCTACCCAATCCCCCAATATTTATGTACCTAATCCAAACAACTTTACCATTGTGATCATTGCTGTCTTCTTATATGTGCTATCAATATGCTGTATTATGCCTATTAATCTTTGTTAAATTATCAATCAATCTGTCAAATGCTGTCAGTCAGAGCTATCGATGTGCTTTTATATACCTTCTAATCTCTCTCGTTTTTTTCTTGCAATGTACCTGATAACATTATATATATTTTGCTAGAATTTACCTACTTAAAATTATCTGTTAGATTAAGGACCTGCCCGAAACGCTGTCCATACTAGTGGCTTTACAAGAATGTAAACCCCATGCTATTAACCCTCACAAACCCAATGTACCTTCTTGTATATATATATATATATATATATATATATATATATATATATATATATATATATATATATATATATATATATATATATATATATATATATATATATATATATATATTGTGACAATAATCTCTTACAAGAGAGATTGAGCCTGCTCTTCCCTACATAATTACGTCAAAATACAAGATACGTTCACCAAGTATCGCCAAACGTTTTTGCCCAGAGAGCAAATCATACCCAGCACACCTGGCCACCGCCGTAACCAGCTAACTGCTCATCCTCTGCCTGCCTGTTGCTGATTGGCTGGTATCTCGTCGCACCTGTTCTCCGCCACCACCACAAGTCGACGTCTGGGCTGCAGTGCGCCAGTCTCGTCAGAATATCTCAGTGCTCCATGCAGTTGACATCTCTCGCTGGTAGACTAAGCCTTGGCTTTCGTGTACTAAGGGAGGTGGCAGCTCGAAGCCAGTATTCCAGCACTCATATTTCATTTTGCTATCACTGTAACTTACTTGTCTTAGCGTAACTTTTCATTTACCAGTGATTATTCATGTTATTTTGTTTGTTGACTTGTCTTGCATATTTTTATGAGATTGCCTTTATTCATGTCTTGTTTTCCTAGAGTAATTAAAATTTCATTGTTTATATACTTGTGTTTTGTGTGTCTTCCCATTACCTTACCACAGACAAAAGGACCAGCTTTTCTCTTTTTTTTTGATTATGTGACGAGGCCCTGCCCCTAGCTTTTGAAACAGCCGAACACCAACGCTTTACCGTCACAAAATATATATATATATATATATATATATATATATATATATATATATATATATATATAAATAAAACCTTCCAGGAATCAGAAGAAGCTTGGGGGTTGATATTACAGTGAACGTGTCACCAAAAGTCGGCATCAAACCAATGTCATCAACTGCATTTGGTGAACTAGCTAAATTGAGAACAAAGAGTCGTTGGAGGACTTTATATATCATACATGTCAAATCAATTCTGAAATATGCGTCACCAACGTAAAGATCTATATCACGTTGGTAGATAAAATGCCACCACTCAAGCATGGAATGCTTTATGAAGTGTAATGGTTGAGGCAAACTTCTTTCACAGCTTTATATGTAGATTTCACAGAGCCCAGTAGGCTCTGGAACTTATACATCAGTCGATTAAGGGTTGAGATGGGTTACTGAAAAGGCGAAGCCCATCCCCCGAAAGTATAACTAGGTGAGTCCTGGAGCTTCAATATGTCAGATAAGATATTTTCTCTCTTTTATTTAAAACACAATAATACAATATGTACACATAATAACACAGGCAAATGCCATCACCTACACAATAACAACGACAAAACCTAAGCACAACAAACTTCCACTCTCAAAAACATGATAAATTCAAACAATAATTACAGTAAATATATGAGCAATGTACAAATATGGAGCCTAGCAGGCCTCATGCTCCACACCAACCCACCTGGCTTCCAGAGCACTCACTCAGTAATGCTGATAATGCATGAAGGGGGCACCCATAGGTAGCATCCAGAAATACAAGTCACATGAATGCAATCAGGAAATATTAGGAAGCGGCTGGCCTCGTTTCCGATGACGAAGTCATTTTTGTTGTTCATTTATCTTTCTTCCTGGTTCTTCCCCGTTTTCTATTTTTTTGGGCGTGTTTAGATGATGCATAAAATTATCATTTCCTGCCGGGTGAGTAATGCGTCCCTTACCAATATCATTGGGCCTGAAGAGTCCACCTTCATCATCAATACTTGAAGAGGGACCAAGCACCCGGCTGTCCATGTCGGTTCTTCGGTACTTTCTCTTCTTGCTGTTTTTTCTTTGAATTCTAGCTCTTACCCTTTCCCAAGATGATTCATCTCCTATTGCACAGTTGGTGGCATGTCTTAGGTAGACTTATAGTGTCTTTTAAGACTGGCTGGTTGTATATATGGTAGGCTGAGGGAGGTCTTGTATATGAACCTGCCGTACTGAGAGAGGAGAGACCTTACGATACTGAGGTCTGTAGTCGCCACTATGACTTTCTCTGGAGTAAACAGACACAGCTGTTGCAAGGTGAATTCTTCCCTTGAGAGTAAGCATGCCAGGGCTATTGTCGTATGCGAGCTAAGGCATAGACGTGAGCCAAGGCATAGACGAGATGCTTAGATGGTGATGTAACAGCAGGTAGTAGTAGTAGGCTTCCTTCAGTCTCGGGAGACTATTTTGTTGCGCTCTAGTTGTCAATCCTGGTGCAGCGTCTGGTGTGACTGATGAGGCCAATCCGAGAATGGCAGTCCATCCCACACTGAGCACAAACGAAATGTGATCCTGGTCTGTCTTCCTGGCTACCGGCTTTCTTTCTCAGTCTCTTTGCCTCTGGTTTCTTGGCAAGTGACTCCATGAACTTGGAGAGATCTTTCTGAACAGACTGCCTCCAAGCTGATCGTTCCGCGGCCAGTGTTTCCTACGTAGCAAGATCGACGTTCGTGGCCCTACGTACCAAGATCGACGTTCATGGCTTTCAGTTCCCTCTTGCATACTTCTTTGTATCGCAGCTGGGGTTTGCCTGTTGGACGTTTTCCCTGCATCAGCTCTCCATACAGGAGATTCTTGGGGATCTTGCCGTTGCCTATTTGCACCATGTGCCCGAGCTAGCACATTCGTCTCTGCTTCAGCATTATGTACATGTTGGTGATTCTAGCTCTCTCCTAGGATGCTGTTCTTTGTCACCTTGTCCTGCCAGGTGATGTCCAAGATGTGTTGGAGGCAGCGCATGCGCTAGGCGTTCAACTGTCTTTCCTGACAGGCACGGAGTGTCCAAGACTCGCTGCCATATAAGATAGTGCTCAGGATGCAGGCTCTGTAATCCTGGATCTTTGTTCACCCAGTTAGATTATTGTTGGCCCACACTCTCTTTGTCAGTCTGGACATGGTTATAGATGCCCGACTGATGCTTTAATTTAGTTCTGTGTCGAGAGAGAGGGAGTCAGAAATTGTGGAGTCCAGGTACACGAAGTCGTGAACCACTTCCAGTCTATAATCGGAGATGCTGATGTCAAGTGTAGAGTTCACTCCTTGTCCCATGACCTGTGTTTTCTTCAGGCTGATGGTGAGTCCAAAAGCCTGACAGGCCTCGCTGAAGCGGAACATGAGCTGGTGGAGGTCTTCAGTTGAGTGGGTGGTGACTGCAGCATCGTCAGGAAAAAGGAAGTTGTGGAGACGCCGCAGACAGCCAAACATTTGTCTTGGCTCTAAACCTGGCGAGGTTAAAAAGCTTTCCATCCGACCTGATCCGGAGGTAGATGACTTCCATGGCAGATACGAAGGCGTGCTGCATCATAACTGTGAAAAGAATCCCAAATACAGTTGGAGCCAGGACACATCCCTGCTTTACTCCACTTCGGATGTCGAGAGCTTCTGATGTTAAGCTGTCAAAGACCACGGTGCCCTTCATGTTCTCGTGGAAGGATCTGGTGATGCTGAGGAGCCTGGGTGGGCATCCGATCTTGGGGAAGGATCTTGAACAGGCCATCCCTGCTCACGAGGTCGAAGGCCTGTGTCAGATCTATGAAGGCTATGAAGAGTGGCTGCTTCTGTTCCCTGCATTTCTCCTGCAGTTGTCTGAGGGAAAAGAGCATGTCGATGGTTAACCTGTTAGCTCGGAATCTTCGCTGTGATTAGCTTCGCTGCGTTAGCTGTGATTCTGGGTAGACTCTCTTTACAAGTACTTGTTGCCTCTTTAATGTGACTCAAGCAAACAATTTTCTTACAATGCTGAGGAGGGAGATGCAGCGGTAATTGTTGCAGTCGCCCCTGTCACCTTTATTGTTGTACAGCGTGATGATGTTGGCGTCTCTCATGTTCTGTGGCACCTCTCCTCTCTAGCAGAGTCAGAAGATTTCGTACAGCTCTATGAGTAGGTTACCTTTGCAGCACTTCAAGGCCTCGACAGGAATGCCATCCTTTCCAGGAGCTTTGTGAGATGCACGAGACTCTAGGACCTTGCTGAGTTCTTCGAGGGTCGGTTCACTCTCGATCTCCATTAACACAGGCAGACACTCAATGGCGCTCAGGTGTCTTAGGTGACCACATTCTTCCTGGCGTATAGTTCGAAGTAGTGCTCGACCCAACGCTTCAGCTGCAGTGTCTGGTCCTGAATTACCTCGCCTGTGGCAGATTTCAGGGGGGGGGGGCGGTCTTCTTCTGGATTGGGCCGGGGGCCTGCTTGAGGCGGTCATACATCCCCCTTTACATTGCTTGAATCTACTTCAATCTGTATCTGGGAGCAGAGCTGGAGCCAATAGTTGTTGGCACATCGCCTGGTGCTCTGCTGCAGATGGCCTGAAGGATCTGTAAGTTGCACTGACTTGGGCAGACTTTGTAGGCTGTGTTTCTCTTCTCTTTGCTGACTGATGTCATTTCTTCCAAGTGAGCCTTGAATCGGTGTGCCCACCTTCTGGTCTTCATGCGAAAGTGAACATAGTAGCGTTGAACACAGCGTCTCTAAAGTGCTCCCATCTTTTAAAGGCAGTGACCCCGACTGGGCCAGGGAGAGCTTCCTCGAACACATGTGTAAAATCTTCCACCTTGTCCTGATTGTGGGTCTTGCTGATGTCGATGCGAGGTTTGCCCTCCTTTTTTCGAGTGGTGAATCTTCTTTATTTGCATCTTGACCCTGCTACATACCAAGGAGTGGTCGGTGTCACAGACAGCACCCTGGTAGCTACGAGTAATCTTGACGCTGGGTAGACTTACACTTCTAATAAGAATCAGGTCAAGCTGGTGACAGTGCATTGATCTGGGGTGTCTCCAAGAGACTCGGTGTTGAGGCTTAGTGCCAAAGAACGTGTTGGTGACACAGAGGTTATCTTGAGATGATTTCGGGGCTTTAGTGTCCCCGCGGCCCGGTCCTCGACCAGGCCTCCACCCCCAGGAAGCAGCCCGTGACTAGCTGACTAACTCATAGGTACCTATGTTACTGCTAGGTAACAGGGGCACAGGGTGAAAGAAACTCTGCCCATCGATTCTCGCCGGCGCCTGGGATCGACCCCGGGACCACAGGATCACACGCCCAGTGTGCTGTCCGCTCGGCCGACTGGCACAGAGACCATAAAGGCAGCAGAGTTCTAGCAGACGTTGCCCGTTCTCATTCATCCTCCCTATGCCAAATTGACCCAGACAAGTGGGCCAAGAGTTGTGATCGGCACCCACTCTGGTGTTGAAGTCGCCGAGGATGAACAGTGGCTCCTTTATAAGGATTCTTGCTATGACTCTGTTGAAGTCATCGTAGAGTTTTTCTGTCGCCTCTGCTGAAGAAGTCAGGGTTGGTGCGTATGCACTAATTACCTGACTGGTCCTGTTTGGGAGTGCAGTTGAAGAGACAAAATTCGTTCGGTTCCTCTCATCGGTGTTATACTGTGTCCCAATAGTGTATTCCTGACGGCAAATCCCACACCGTGTTCTCTGTCTCACCTGGAGGTTTTCCTTGTCAGAAGAAAGAGAAGGCCCTCTCTCTCACTGATCCTGATCCTAGGAAGCCTGGTTTCATGGAGAACAACGATATCCATTTGCAGTTTGCTCAGCTCCCTATCGATGACTGCTGTTTTTTGGACATAGTTGATTTAGATTTCTTGCAGGTCGTCAGAGAAACTTTGTGTCAGTGTCCTGACGTTCCATGTGCCAGATTTAGGGCATTTGATATTTTCTTTTGGGATTTGGTATTGATTGATGCAAAGTTGTCGGGCTGCTTTTTGGTTTTCATCCTAAACGTCACACAGTTAACGGTCCGTGGCGAGGCAACACAACGAGGCTGGGGTTTGCCTAACTTGAGGCAGGCAGTAGCGGCCCAGTGGGGTGCAATAACCCCTTCCATCGTCTGAAGCAATCCCTGGCATTACACTCTTCGCCAGTTGAGCAGAAGACTAAAACCAGTAGACTGTCGCTTCCCGTGTTGGTTTGACGCTGTGAGGCGAGGCTGGGGTGTCCTCTCCAGGGTGCAAAAGCTGACAGTCAAAGTCGATATAGAGGAGAAGTGGTTACCCATGCAGCAGGTCCCCACTCTCCACATTGCTGAAATTTTCCACTAGAAAGGCAAACGCCAAAACAAATGGTTCCAGCACCGTTGCAGGAGCTGCCAGTACGAGGTTGAAGTCAACAACGAGCTGCCTTAAGGATTCCTGTTCTGGATGTTTCCTCGAGGTTGACTCCTGAAGCCTTTCCCAAAAGAGGGGTATGGCCGTAAGGCAGCAGGGGTTTGCAATCAGGGTTTTCTTTCCCCGAGATAAGGCTGCCTTCCCAGGTTGTCGAGCCCCATCTACCTGGAGCAGCTAGTTTTAAGGCGCCAGAGGCACGCCCTCGCCCCTTCTCCTGTCAGTAAAAGCAGTTCCACCGGACTTAGAGACTATACCACCCGTGCAGGCCAGGAGTTGGACTTGGTTGTCAGAGGCTATTTGAGACGCACGCCATACGGGAGCTTTGTATAGGTCATGGGAGCTCGTCCCCCATTACCACCCCTTGGGTATGACAACCCTTGGAACCAAAGGGTTGTCAGGCGGTGACAGCAGGTGAAAGTATAGACCTAGTGAAACTGTTTCATACTGAGCGTTATCATCTTGGAGAACCAGGACAACACGCCAAGTACAGGACATTTATTGGCAAATGTTGAGCAGTGTACACGTTCAAATTATCCATTAAAGAATCCCATAGAGAATTATATTTTGTTATATTTTGATGTACTGACTAGCTAGCCGTTTTAAAAATACTTTGTACTTTGTAGAACATTACTAATAATGGAACATGATATACATGTATTTTACATTGATAATAATGATCCATTTGGGATCATTATTATTAGATCTAATCAATTTATAATGTACAATAAGTTCCTGGGGTTTGCTAAGAATGTGTTGAAGTAATATTTGAATCAATATTGCAATCCCCTGTTACGTCACCCATCGCTAGGTTCGCATTGCGTTGCAATACCAACTTACCTCCCATATTTAGGTCTGTCCAATCTGTCCTTCACAAGATATCTTAAAGTCCATTAAAATCTGCTTTTCAGAACCTTAACGGAATTCTCTCTTACACATCTATTTCAGTTTATACTAAATCAGCATTCCTTGTGATAACTGTTCCCTAGCGCGCTCCATATTTCCCTCTCATTTATTTGACTCCCTGGAAATAGACCTCATTTTGAGGTCCATTTCCAATATGTTCAACACGGTTATCAGTCATCAACACTGCACTAAAGCATCGCATTCACATCGTCAGCCTCACAACACAGAGCTCTACTCCCGCGTGACATCTGGCCATCCACGAGACGTGTGTACAAGGTGGTGACACCTGCTGCACGACCCGCGTACCCGCACACTACCGCCGTCAGCGCTCACTCCCAACTGCACAGTGTTCCTAATTTAAGGATGAGGTGAGGAAGTTAGTGGGATTGTGTATTGGTAAGGGTTAAGGTGTGGGTGTTGGTGAGAGTGAAGGTGTGGGAGTGCTGGAGTGTTGGTGAGAGTGACAGGTGTGGGTGTGCTGGAGTGCTGCTGAGAGTGAAGGAATGGGGGAATAAGGCGGAAATAATAGGGAAAGGATGCCAATGAAAGAATGGGTAAGACAGTGGGTGGGGGATGAACTCTGTACATATGTCGTCGTTATCCGTTGCAGTTTGGCGAGAGTTAGGTGTAAGCGCAGGCAAGGTATCGTCGTTACTCTGGATTTTTAGGGTGGGTATTTTTTCTCTTAAGAATATGGCTTCCAGTATTTGCAGTATTTTCTGAATAGTGGTGGATACCAGGACTGTTGTATTTTCTACTAGCACGTTCCTAGTGAGTGTTGTGTTATGTACACATGGCATATAGGTTTCTAGGGGCACCAGATTGTAGATGACAGGTCAGGTCTTCTCGAAACCTTTGTGATGGTCATACCAATATAAGTAGATCGAAGGTGATCCACAATTCCTTGTGGATGTTAAGCCTGTCGGCACAATGAGTAGGGGCTCTGTGTGTAAATGAGTTTATCACCACTAGTCATATATCTGTCTGGGCATTCGAAGTGACCATTCATACACATTCCAATGTTGGCGGGTTAATATAAACTTCTGTGGTGAAGTGTTGTCATTGGTTCTCACGAAGATAACGAGGAAGGGAAGTGCACCATCAATACTTAATTCAGAGGTAAATTTAAGCACTGAGTTTTGAGCAAGTAGGTCCTTAAATCAGGACAATTCTTGAAAGCTTTCACACATACGAATATATCATCGATGTGTCAGGCTGTAGATGAGAGGTTTCCCTATGATTTTGATGAATGGTGTCTTCTAGTGCTCCAAATATTCTCATATATGGAATATATATGAGAATATGTAGAGAGGATATTTCGATCCCAACTTGGGATCCTCTTCAGCTGTCTGATAAGTATGTAAATCAGACAATAAGTATATACATATATAAATATATATATATATATATATATATATATATATATATATATATATATATATATATATATATATATATATTAATATATATATATATATATATATATATATATATATATATATATATATATATATAAATATATATATATATATATATATATATATATATATATATATATATAAAATATATATATATATATATATATATATATATATATATATATATATATATATATATAAAATATATATATATATATATATATATATATATATATATATATATATATATATATATATATATATATATATTTAATAATATATGTCTTCAGGAAAGACTGCTACCAAAATATACTAATATATATATATATATATGTCGTACCTAGTAGCCAGAACGCACTTCTCGGCCTACTTTGCATGGCCCGATTTGCCTAATAAGCCAGGTTTTCTTGAAATAATATATTTTCTCAATTTTTTTTCTGATGAAATGATAAAGCTACCCATTTCATTATGTATGAGGTCAATGTTTTTTTATTGGAGGTAAAATTAACGTAGATATATGACCGAACCTAACCAACCCTACCTAACCTAACCTAACCTATCTTTATAGGTTAGGTTAGGTTAGGTAGCTGAAAAAGTTAGGTTAGGTTAGGTAGCTGAAAAAGTTAGGTTAGGTAGGTTAGGTAGTCGAAAAACAATTAATTCATGAAAACTTGGCTTATTAGGCAAATCGGGTCTTGCATAGTAGGCTGAGAAGTGCGTTAAACGCCTAGAAAGAGATGTTGTTGTCTTGCCTATATACTGGGTTTTTTGGAGCTTACAGTCCCCAAGAGGGCATTTGAAGGCATAGACGACGTTAGTCTCTTTTAAAGCGTTCTGTTTTGTGTCTGGAGAGTTTCTCATGAGTAGGCTGGCCGTTTTTCTGGTTTTATAGTAAATCGTCAGTTGTATCCTCTGATTTTTGTCTGTAGGGATAACGTTTCTATTAACAATATCTTTCAGGACCCTTTCCTCCGTTTTATGAGCTGTGGAAAAGAAGTTCCTGTAAAATAGTCTAATAGGCCCGGAAAGTAGAGTTGGAAATTCTGTTGGACGACATATTCGACCTCGAGACACAAAAGAAGGTCACTACCAAAGATACCTTAAAAGCAGAACTTATTGCAGAAGGAGGAAAGAATCGAGGCAACTACAGAAGCACCATACTGTCCCCCGAGCTTAAAGCGGCAGCTAAAAGCCTTCGTGAGAACAAGGAGATAGTTGTCAGGAGAGGTGACAAGTCGCCAATATATGTCATTCTTAAAAAAGTCGAATATCTGGCGAAAATGAACATCATACTCTCTGACCAAACTAAGTTCCAAAGGGTAACGAAGGACACTACAGCCGAATTAAAAGCAAAGGTCAACAAACTGATCGATACTGTGAACGCCAAGAAATCCGGACTCCACCTGCCAAAAATCATTGGGGAATATAAACCTGGATATGCGTATGGAAATGTCAAGACGCACAAGCCTGGAAACCCACTTCGGCCAATCATTAGCCAGATACCCACACCTACGTACAGACTGGCAAAGCGACTCAACGGCCTGCTGACTCCTTATGTTCCTTGCGCCTTCAGCCTGAAGTCTCCAAAGGAATTTGTTGACTTACTGCGGGGCACACGGGCCACAGGGATAAGAGCCTCGTTGGACGTAGAATCGCTGTTCACCAACGTACCTGTGGACGAGACAATCGGAATGATAGCCGACAGAGTGTATCGTGATCCAGCCTGTACTACTCTCGACATACCAGAAAATATTCTGAGGAAACTACTCCAAGCTTGTACTAAAGAGGCACCCTTCTTGAGCCCGGATGGGCACATGTATAAGCAAGTAGATGGGGTCGCCATGGGTTCTCCCCTAGGTGTCCTGTTTGCAAACTTCTACATGGGTACCATCGAGCAAAAAGTATTAGTCGACATGAACTTGAAACCGGCCATATACTGCAGGTATGTTGACGACATTTTTACACAGGTACCTGATGTCAGACATCTGCAGGAGCTGAAGGAGGCATTTGAGCAGAGTTCCGTGCTGCGTTTCACTTACGAGATGGAAAAGGATGGGAAGCTGCCCTTTCTAGATGTAACAGTCATGGAAAAGGGCGGAGGTTTCCACACTGCAGTCTACACTAAGGAAACAAACATAGGAATGTGCCTAAATGCTAACAGCGACTGCCCAGACAGGTACAAGAGGAGTGTTGTTAACGCATATGTCGACCGTGCTCTCAGCCACAGCTCAGAATGGAAGCAAGTCGACGAAGAACTCTGTAGGGTAAGGCAGGTCCTAGTCAATAACGGCTTCTCCAATGGTTTCGTCGAAGACATCATAAGAAGGAAAGTGAAAAGCCATGCAACCTCTGAAGAGACAACTAACACAACACCTATACCCCCTATTAGACTATTTTACAGGAACTTCTTTTCCACAGCTCATAAAACGGAGGAAAGGGTCCTGAAAGATATTGTTAATAGAAACGTTATCCCTACAGACAAAAATCAGAGGATACAACTGACGATTTACTATAAAACCAGAAAAACGGCCAGCCTACTCATGAGAAACTCTCCAGACACAAAACAGAACGCTTTAAAAGAGACTAACGTCGTCTATGCCTTCAAATGCCCTCTTGGGGACTGTAAGCTCCAAAAAACCCAGTATATAGGCAAGACAACAACATCTCTTTCTAGGCGTTTAACGATGCATAAGCAACAGGGCTCCATTAAGGAACATATAATCTCTTCCCACAACCAAACCATCGCCAGAGAAATCCTAGTAAACAACACAGAAATCATCGATAGATACAGCGATAGCAGGCGGCTTGACGTTTGCGAGGCACTACACATCAAGAAGTCAACAGCAGCAATCAACAGCCAATTATTGCACAACTATATTCTACCCACCTCAAGACTCTGCTCCAATATAGAAGCATCAAGAAATCTGGACCAATAGGCTTTCTACAAACACTTCTATTCAATATCCATTGTTTCGTGTTCTGTCTTGTGTTGATGAAATTAATACCCTATTAATACTCTTGTTCTGTCTTGTGTTGATGAAATTAATACCCTATTAATACCACATCTTGTTCTGTCTTGTGTTAATGCCACATCACCCCTTCCACCTCACTGAAATGTAGATATAAAATCGGAGATGCGTAAGTTCTATTCAGTTGTGTATTTGTGAACTAAAGTCTTTGAAAATGTAATAAGTTTTACGAAACGCGCTCGTGTCGCGTCAGACTAGAAATAAAAATGAATTTTGGAGAATTGATTTTTGATTTACCTCCAACAGTGAAACGAAATGTACGAAAGATTGATAAAATTCGTGTTAGAATTATTAATCTTACTTTTTCGGTCATATTTAATAATATATGTCTACAGGAAAGACTGCTACCAAAATATACTAATATTAAAGCGCACGACCCAGCAGCAAGGAATCAAGCCTTCAAGATAAAATATCGCCAGGATCTGATTCGTGATCAGATATACAAGGCAGAGAATGAAATCAAAGACAACAAAACGCAACTACTTCATGCTACAAACGAGAGGAGAAATAGCAACATCGACGATAGTATCCGTACCCGCATTGAACAACACCTCGACATCCTCACAGACCAACATCACCTCAGCACTGAAACAAGGATTATCAAGAAACTAACAACATTATTTGGAGGACCTATGGCAATTCCACGACCAAGAGATGGCTTCCTGAACCTTGCAGGAATTAACCTCACTGAGGACCAAGTCACTCTCCTAAATCTGGGCATAAACTGTTATGTTATGTCCAGACCGAGTGAGATGGCCCGGAAAGTAGAGTTGGAAATTCTGTTGGACGACATATTCGACCTCGAGACACAAAAGAAGGTCACTACCAAAGATACCTTACAAGCAGAACTTATTGCAGAAGGAGGAAAGAATCGAGGCAACTACAGAAGCACCATTCTGTCCCCCGAGCTTATAGCGGCAGCTAAAAGCCTTCGTGAGAACAAGGAGATAGTTGTCAGGAGAGGTGACAAGTCGCCAATATATGTCATTCTTAAAAAAGACGAATATCTGGCGAAAATGAACATCATACTCTCTGACCAAACTAAGTTCCAAAGGGTAACGAAGGACACTACAGCCGAATTAAAAGCAAAGGTCAACAAACTGATCGAAACTGTGAACGCCAAGAAATCCGGACTCCACCTGCCAAAGATCATTGGGGAATATAAACCTGGATATGCGTATGGAAATGTCAAGACGCACAAGCCTGGAAACCCACTTCGGCCAATCATTAGCCAGATACCCACACCAACGTACAGACTGGCGAAGTGACTCAACGGCATGCTGACTCCTTATGTTCCTTGCGCCTTCAGCCTGAAGTCTCCAAAGGAATTTGTTGACTTACTGCGGGGCACACGGGCCACAGGGATAAGAGCCTCGTTGGACGTAGATTCGCTGTTTACCAACGTACCTGTGGACGAGACAATCAGAATGATAGCCGACAGAGTGTATCGTGATCCAGCCTGTACTCCTCTTGACATACCAGAAAATATTCTGAGGAAACTACTCCAAGCTTGTACTAAAGAGGCACCCTTCTTGAGCCCGGATGGGCACATGTATAAGCAAGTAGATGGGGTCGCCATGGGTTCTCCCCTAGGTGTCCTGTTTGCAAACTTCTACATGGGTACCATCGAGCAAAAAGTCTTAGTCGACATGAACTTGAAACCGGCCATATACTGCAGGTATTTTGACGACATTTTTACACAGGTACCTGATGTCAGACATCTGCAGGAGCTGAAGGAGGCATTTGAGCAGAGTTCCGTGCTGCGTTTCACTTACGAGATGGAAAAGGATGGGAAGCTGCCCTTTCTAGATGTAACAGTCATGGAAAAGGGCGGAGGTTTCCACACTGCAGTCTACACTAAGGAAACAAACATAGGAATGTGCCTAAATGCCAACAGCGACTGCCCAGACAGGTACAAGAGGAGTGTTGTTAACGCATATGTCGACCGTGCTCTCAGCCACAGCTCAGAATGGAAGCAAGTCGACGAAGAACTCTGTAGGGTAAGGCAGGTCCTAGTCATTACCGGCTTCTCCAATGGTTTCGTCGAAGACATCATAAGAAGGAAAGTGAAAAGCCATGCAACCTCTGAAGAGACAACTAACACAACACCTATACCCCCTATTAGACTATTTTTCAGGAACTTCTTTTCCACAGCTCATAAAACGGAGGAAAGGGTCCTGAAAGATATTGTTAATAGAAACGTTATCCCTACAGACAAAAATCAGAGGATACAACTGACGATTTACTATAAAACCAGAAAAACGGCCAGCCTACTCATGAGAAACTCTCCAGACACAAAACAGAACGCTTTAAAAGAGACTAACGTCGTCTATGCCTTCAAATGCCCTCTTGGGGACTGTAAGCTCCAAAAAACCCAGTATATAGGCAAGACAACAACATCTCTTTCTAGGCGTTTAACGATGCATAAGCAACAGGGCTCCATTAAGGAACATATAATCTCTTCCCACAACCAAACCATCGCCAGAGAAATCCTAGTAAACAACACAGAAATCATCGATAGATACAGCGATAGCAGGCGGCTTGACGTTTGCGAGGCACTACACATCAAGAAGTCAACAGCAGCAATCAACAGCCAATTATTGCACAACTATATTCTACCCACCTCAAGACTCCGCTCCAATATAGAAGCATCAAGAAATCTGGACCAATAGGCTTTCTACAAACACTTCTATTCAATATCCATTGTTTCGTGTTCTGTCTTGTGTTGATGAAATTAATACCCTATTAATACTCTTGTTCTGTCTTGTGTTGATGAAATTAATACCCTATTAATACCACATCTTGTTCTGTCTTGTGTTAATGCCACATCACCCCTTCCACCTCACTCAAATGTAGATATAAAATCGGAGATGCGTAAGTTCTATTCAGTTGTGTATTTGTGAACTAAAGTCTTTGAAAATGTAATAAGTTTTACGAAACGCGCTCGTGTCGCATCAGACTAGAAATAAAAATGAATTTTGGAGAATTGATTTTTGATTTACCTCCAACAGTGAAACGAAATGTACGAAAGATTGAGAAAATTCGTGTTAGAATTATTAATCTTACTTTTTCGGTCATATTTAATAATATATGTCTACCGGAAAGACTGCTACCAAAATATACTAATATTAAAGCGCACGACCCAGCAGCAAGGAATCAAGCCTTCAAGATAAAATATCGCCAGGATCTGATTCGTGATCAGATATACAAGGCAGAGAATGAAATCAAAGACAACAAAACGCAACTACTTCATGCTACAAACGAGAGGAGAAATAGCAACATCGACGATAGTATCCGTACCCGCATTGAACAACACCTCGACATCCTCACAGACCAACATCACCTCAGCACTGAAACAAGGATTATCAAGAAACTAACAACATTATATGGAGGACCTATGGCAATTCCACGACCAAGAGATGGCTTCCTGAACCTTGCAGGAATTAACCTCACTGAGGACCAAGTCACTCTCCTAAATCTGGGCATAAACTGTCATGTTATGTCCAGACCGAGTGAGATGGCCCGGAAAGTAGAGTTGGAAATTCTGTTGGACGACATATTCGACCTCGAGACACAAAAGAAGGTCACTACCAAAGATACCTTACAAGCAGAACTTATTGCAGAAGGAGGAAAGAATCGAGGCAACTACAGAAGCACCATACTGTCCCCCGAGCTTATAGCGGCAGCTAAAAGCCTTCGTGAGAACAAGGAGATAGTTGTCAGGAGAGGTGACAAGTCGCCAATATATGTCATTCTTAAAAAAGACGAATATCTGGCGAAAATGAACATCATACTCTCTGACCAAACTAAGTTCCAAAGGGTAACGAAGGACACTACAGCCGAATTAAAAGCAAAGGTCAACAAACTGATCGAAACTGTGAACGCCAAGAAATCCGGACTCCACCTGCCAAAGATCATTGGGGAATATAAACCTGGATATGCGTATGGAAATGTCAAGACGCACAAGCCTGGAAACCCACTTCGGCCAATCATTAGCCAGATACCCACACCAACGTACAGACTGGCGAAGTGACTCAACGGCATGCTGACTCCTTATGTTCCTTGCGCCTTCAGCCTGAAGTCTCCAAAGGAATTTGTTGACTTACTGCGGGGCACACGGGCCACAGGGATAAGAGCCTCGTTGGACGTAGAATCGCTGTTTACCAACGTACCTGTGGACGAGACAATCAGAATGATAGCCGACAGAGTGTATCGTGATCCAGCCTGTACTCCTCTTGACATACCAGAAAATATTCTGAGGAAACTACTCCAAGCTTGTACTAAAGAGGCACCCTTCTTGAGCCCGGATGGGCACATGTATAAGCAAGTAGATGGGGTCGCCATGGGTTCTCCCCTAGGTGTCCTGTTTGCAAACTTCTACATGGGTACCATCGAGCAAAAAGTCTTAGTCGACATGAACTTGAAACCGGCCATATACTGCAGGTATGTTGACGACATTTTTACACAGGTACCTGATGTCAGACATCTGCAGGAGCTGAAGGAGGCATTTGAGCAGAGTTCCGTGCTGCGTTTCACTTACGAGATGGAAAAGGATGGGAAGCTGCCCTTTCTAGATGTAACAGTCATGGAAAAGGGCGGAGGTTTCCACACTGCAGTCTACACTAAGGAAACAAACATAGGAATGTGCCTAAATGCCAACAGCGACTGCCCAGACAGGTACAAGAGGAGTGTTGTTAACGCATATGTCGACCGTGCTCTCAGCCACAGCTCAGAATGGAAGCAAGTCGACGAAGAACTCTGTAGGGTAAGGCAGGTCCTCGTCATTACCGGCTTCTCCAATGGTTTCGTCGAAGACATCATAAGAAGGAAAGTGAAAAGCCATGCAACCTCTGAAGAGACAACTAACACAACACCTATACCCCCTATTAGACTATTTTTCAGGAACTTCTTTTCCACAGCTCATAAAACGGAGGAAAGGGTCCTGAAAGATATTGTTAATAGAAACGTTATCCCTACAGACAAAAATCAGAGGATACAACTGACGATTTACTATAAAACCAGAAAAACGGCCAGCCTACTCATGAGAAACTCTCCAGACACAAAACAGAACGCTTTAAAAGAGACTAACGTCGTCTATGCCTTCAAATGCCCTCTTGGGGACTGTAAGCTCCAAAAAAAACAGTATATAGGCAAGACAACAACATCTCTTTCTAGGCGTTTAACGATGCATAAGCAACAGGGCTCCATTAAGGAACATATAATCTCTTCCCACAACCAAACCATCGCCAGAGAAATCCTAGTAAACAACACAGAAATCATCGAAAGATACAGCGATAGCAGGCGGCTTGACGTTTGCGAGGCACTACACATCAAGAAGTCAACACCAGCAATCAACAGCCAATTATTGCACAACTATATTCTACCCACCTCAAGACTCCGCTCCAATATAGAAGCATCAAGAAATATGGACCAATAGGCTTTCTACAAACACTTCTATTCAATATCCATTGTTTCGTGTTCTGTCTTGTGTTGATGAAATTAATACCCTATTAATACTCTTGTTCTGTCTTGTGTTGATGAAATTAATACCCTATTAATACCACATCTTGTTCTGTCTTGTGTTAATGCCACATCACCCCTTCCACCTCACTCAAATGTAGATATAAAATCGGAGATGCGTAAGTTCTATTCAGTTGTGAATTTGTGAACTAAAGTCTTTGAAAATGTAATAAGTTTTACGAAACGCGCTCGTGTCGCGTCAGACTAGAAATAAAAATGAATTTTGGAGAATTAATTTTTGCTTTACCTCCAACAGTGAAATGAAATGTACGAAAGATTGAGAAAATTCGTGTTAGAATTATTAATCTTACTTTTTCGGTCATATTTAATAATATATATATATATATATATATATATATATATATATATATATATATATATATATATATATATATATATATATATATATATATATATATATATATATACTTATACGTCGTGTTGGGCGAGCGGTTAAGGGATCCTGTACGCCATAAGATTGCTCCTGGCAGTATGGGTTCGAGTCATTTCTGGGTGTAACAGTCTTTCCTGTAGACATATATTATTATATATGACCGAAAAAGTAAGATTAATAATTCTAACACGAATTTTCTCTATGTTTCTTATATTTCTTTTCACTGTTGATGGTAACTGAAAATCAATTCTCCAATATTCATTTTTATTTCTAGTCTGACGCAACACTTGAACGCGTTTCGTTAAACTTATTACATTTTCAAAGACTTTAGTTTACACACACACAACTATAGCTGAACAGAGTTCAAACAGCTTCGATTTTATACCTGCATTTGGGTGAGGTGATATGTTACAACTGTTTTGGATGAGGTGAAAACAAACTTTCAACACAAGACAGAACACGAAACAATGGGTATAATATTTTGTAAGTTAAAGGGATGAATTCTAGCAGAGGGAATTATTGCAGAGTAATTATTGCAGTAACTGCAGAGGGCCTATTGGCCCATATTTCTTGATGCTTCTATATTGGTGCGAAGTCTTGAAGTGGGTAGAATATAGTTGTACATTAATTGGCTGTTGATTGCTGGTGTCGACTTCTTAATGTGTAGTGCCTCGCAGATATCAAGCCGCCTGCTATCGCTGTATCTATCGATGATTTCCGTGTTTTTTGTTAGGACTTCTCTGGTGATGGTCTGGTTGTGGGAAGAGATTATATGTTCCGTAATGGAGCTCTGTTGCTTATGCATCGTCAATCGCCTGGAACGAGATGTTGTTGTCTTGCCTATATACTGAATTCTTTGAGGCTTACAGTCCCCAAGTGGGCATTTGAAGGCATAGACGACATTGGTCTCTTTTAAAGCGTTCTGCTTTGTGTCTGGAGAGTTTCTCATGAGTAGGTTGACCGTTTTCTTGGTTTTATAGTATATCGTCAATTGTATCTTCTGATTTTTGTCTGTAGGGATAACGTTTCTATTAACAATATTTTTCAGGACCCTTTCCTCCGTTTTATGACCTGTGGAAAAGAAGTTCCTGTAAAATAGTCTAATAGGGGGTATAGGTGTTGAGTTAGTTGTCTCTTCAGAGGTTGCATGGCATTTCACCTTCCTTCTTATGATGTCTTCAACGAAACAATTGGAGAAGCCGTTGTTGACTAGGACCTGCCTTACCCTTCAGAGTTCTTCATCGACTTGCTTCCATTCTGAGCTGTGGCTGAGAGTACGGTCGACATAAGCGTTAACGACACTCCTCTTGTACCTGTCTGGGCAGTCACTGTTGGCATTGAGGCACATTCCTATGTTTGTTTCCTTAGTGTAGACTGCAGTGTGGAAACCTCCGCTCCTTTCGATGACTGTTACATCTAGAAAGGGCAGCTTCCCATCCTTCTCCATTTCGTAAGTGAAACGCAACACAGAATTCCGCTCAAATGCCTCCTTCAGCTCCTGCAGATGTCTGACATCAGGTCTCTGTGTAAAAATGTCGTCAACATACCTGCAGTATATTGCCGGTTTCAACTTCATGTCGACTAAGACCTTTTGTTCGATGGTACCCATGTAGAAGTTCACAAATAGGACACCTAGGGGAGAACCCATGGCGACCCCATCTACTTGCTTATACATGTGCCCATCCGGGCTCAAGAAGGGTGCCTCTTTAGTACAAGCTTGGAGTAGTTTCCTTAGAATGTTTTCTGGTATGTCAAGAGGAGTACAGGCCGGATCATGATACACTCTGTCCACTATCATCCCGATAGTGCCACAGCTCAGAATGGAAGCAAGTCGATGAAGAACTCTGTAGGGTAAGGCAGGTCCTAGTCAACAACGGCTTCTCCAATGGATTCGTTGAAGACATCATAAGAAGGAAGGTGAAAGGCCATGCAACCTCTGAAGAGACAACTAACACAACACCTGTACCCCCCTATTAGACTATTTTACAGGAACTTCTTTTCCACAGCTCATAAAACAGAGGAAAGGGTCCTGAAAGATATTGTTAATAGAAACGTTATCCCTACAGACAAAAATCAGAAGATACAATTGACGATCTACTATAAAACCAAGAAAACGGCCAAACTACTCATGAGAAACTCTCCAGACACAAAGCAGAACGCTTTAAAAGAGACCAATGTCGTCTATGCCTTCAAATGCCCACTTGGGGACTGTAAGCCTCAAAGAATTCAGTATATAGGCAAGACAACAACATCTCTTTCCAGGCGATTAACGATGCAAAAGCAACAGGGCTCCATTAAGGAACATACTCTCTTCCCACAACCAGACCATCACCAGAGAAGTCTTAACAAAAAACACGGAAATCATCGATAGATACAGCGATAGCAGGCGGCTTGATATCTGCGAGGCACTAAACATTAAGAAGTCGACACCAGCAATCAACAGCCAATTAATGCACAACTATATTCTACCCACTTCAAGACTCCGCACCAATATAGAAGCATCAAGAAATATGGGCCAATAGGCCCTCTGCAGTTACTTCCATTCATCTCTTTAACTTACAAAATATTATACCCATTGTTTCGTGTTCTGTCGGTATAAAGTCGAAGCTGTTTGAACTCTGTTCAGTTAAAGTTGTGTGTGTGTAAACTAAAGTCATTGAAAATGTAATAAGTTTTACGAAACGCGTTGAAGTGTCGCGTCAGACTAGAAATAAAAATGAATTTTGGGGAATTGATTTTTCAGTTACCATCAACAGTGAAAAGAAATATAAGAAACAGAGAAAATTCGTGTTAGAATTATTAATCTTACTTTTTCGGTCATATTTAATAATATATATATATATATATATATATATATATATATATATATATATATATATATATATATATATATATATATATATATATATATATATATATATATATATATATATATATATAGCAGCACTGATGTTAACATAGGTGTTGGCTAAGATTGAAACGCAAGTGTAATCCCACATCAACTGTCTACCATTCTTCCAGGGGTTCACCGTGATCCCGTCTGGGCGACCGACAGGCTCATCTGAGTTGCAGGGCATTAGGTAACGGGGCTCTCTTTCTCTGCTGGACTACCAGCCGTGGTAAGGCTTCTCTTGATAATTTCGTTAACCTCGCCGTGTCTTGCATGCCATCCTCCTGTCCTTTGGCAGAGAAGGCCATGCCGTCCGTACCTGTTGGTCACTGCCTCGCCGCAAATACACCTGTATTCGGTGTGGATTGGGGCAGTGAGGAGGAAAGCCACAGCAATTCGGAGGGCCTGCAGTGTGAGACGAGTACCAGTTGCTGACATTAGGGTTGCTAATTCGAAGTCCCCTGCATGGGGAGCTGCTACAGCTTTAAGTCGGCTAGTATCATGTGGTGTTGTCACAGCTTCTAGTAATATCGCAGCTTCTTGGTCGGCAGTGGGCGATCCCAGCTGGATTGCTTATGGGCTTCAGAAAACAGTGGTTGGGATGCTGGTCCTGCGAGAGAGACCCATTTGGTGGTGCAGTCTGCAAAGCTGGGATCATGTATCCCTGCCCGTTGAGCTAGGTTGTCAGGAAGGATTTCCTTCACCAAGTTTCTAGATGTAACAGTCACGGAAAGGAGCGGAGGCTTCCATACTGCAGTCTACACAAAAGAAACAAACATAGGAATGTGCCTCAATGCCAATAGTGACTGCCCAGACAGGTACAGGAGGAGGGTTGTCAATGCTTACGTCGACCGTGCTCTAAGCCACTGCTCAGGATGAAAAGAAGTCGATGAAGAACTCTGTAGGGTAAGGCAAGTCCTAGTCAACAACGGCTTCTCTAACGGTTTCGTTGAAGACATCATAAAAAGAAAGGTAAAACGCCATGCAACTTCTGAAGAGTCAACCAACACAACACTTGTACCCCCAATTACACTATTTTACAGGAACTTCTTTTCCACAGCTCATAAAACGGAGGAAAGGGTCCTGAAAGATATTGTTGATAGGAACGTCATCCCTACAGACAAAAATCAGAAAATACAATTGATAATTTATTATAAAACCAAAAAAACGGCCAATCTACTAATGAAAAAACTCGCCAGACACCAAGCAGAATGCTTTGAAGGAGACCAACGTCGTCTATGTCTTTAAATGCCCACTTGGGGACTGTAAGCCCCAAAGAACTCAGTATATAGGCAAGACAACAACATCTCTTTCTAGGCGACTAACAATGCATAAGCAACAGGGAGCCATCAAGGAACACTTAATCTCTTCTCACAACCAAACCATCACCAGAGAAATCTTAACAAACAACATAGCAACCATCGATAGGTACGGCGATAGCAAGCGGCTTGACGTCAGCGAGACACTACACATCAAAAAGTCAACACCAGCAATCAACAGCCCATTAATGCACAACTATATTCTACCTACTTCAAGACCCCGAACCCAATATGGAAGCAGCAAGAGGAAGTATGGGCCAATAGACCTTCTGTAGTTACTTCCATTCATATATTCACTTATCCAATTTATACCCATTGTTTCGTGTTCTGTCTTGTGTTTGTCACCTCACCCAAAACTTTTGTACCATATGACCTCATCCAATAGAGTATAAGTACGAAGAATTTGTGTGTAAATTAAGTCTTTCAAAATGTAATACGAATTACGAAACGCGTTCAGGCGTCAGACAATTAAAAAAATGAATTTCGGAGAATTGTTATTTTTATTACCACCGACAGTGAAGAAAAATGAACCACAGTTGCTGAAACACAGCAACATGTGTTGCTGTGGTTCAGCGACACATGTGCATTTCTGAGCCACAGCAACCTTCCCCTGTCTCCCATTCCTCCCCACCATTCATCTTCCCCTGTCCCCTCGTCTTCCTAACCATTCCTCACTCCCCTGTCCCCTCGTCCTCCACACCATTCCCCCCTCTCCCATCCCCTTGTACTCTCCACCATCACTCGTCCTCTCCCACCATCTCTCACTCCCCTGTCCCTTAGTCCTCCCTACCATTTCCCCTCCCCCGTCTCCTTGACCTCCCCATCATCCCCCACATCACTGTCCTCTTGTACGCCCCACCATTCTCCATTCCCCTGTCCCCTCGTCCCACCATCCCCAGCTCCCCCGTCCCATCGTCCTTCCCACAATTACCTCCCTCCCCTGTCTCCTCGTCCTCCGCACCATTCCCCACTCCTTCGTCTGATGCCTTTCCAAATGATCTGATGTTCCCATCAGAAAAATAGGGACCATCAAATAATCTGACGTTCTCATCACTGAAACATAAGAAAAAGAGTAAAAAAACGTAACATAAAAACAATCTACTGAAATAAAAATGAGAATGTTCAATTGTTCAAAATCACTAATCTTCAAAAGTTCTTCACCAATTGCTTTGAATTTTTCACACAACGTTCCATTCGCATCTGAGAGGGTTTTTATATACATACTTTTCAGATGTCACATCTGTGACGAGGAAAAAACATGTTCATTTAAAAACTGTGTTTTTCAAGTGTTTTTCATGTGAAGGAAATCTTCGAAACCTCTTTACCGATTGCTTTGAAATTCTGACACAACATTGCATTCGAATAGGCGAGTGTTTTTGTATTACTACTATATACATGCCTCACCTGTGACAGGAAAAAAACTATTTAAAAAAAAACAGCGCTATCTGTTGGATATAAGAGCAACAGAAGCTGTAATCTCCGAAAGTTCTATCTAGATTGCTATGAAATTTTGACTCAACGATCCATTCGAATATGCGTGTGTTTTTATATACCTACTATATAGATGCCAAACCTGGGACAGGTAAAAACATTTTTTTTTTAAACAGCACTGTCTCTTGCACGTAAAAGCAACACACACTATACTAAATATGTTACGATTCCATTTCAATGTTTTCAATTTTATTGATAAGCCTAATTTTCATAGATTTTGAATAATTTTAATTTTGATTTAATTATTTTGTGACATTGCATTGGAATTGAGCTGTGTTCACTAGGAGCCTCACTTGTGACCTGGTGCTGATCTTCACTTGGAGCCACACTGTGACCTGGTGCTGATCCTTACTTGGAGCCACACTGTGACCTGGTGCTGATCCTTACTTGGAGCCACACTGTGACCTGGTGCTGATCCTTACTTGGAGCCACACTGTGACCTGGTGCTGATCCTTACTTGGAGCCACAAGGTGACCTGGTGCTGATCCTTACTTGGAGCCACACTGTGACCTGGTGCTGATCCTTACTTGGAGCCACACTGTGACCTGGTGCTGATCCTTACTTGGAGCCACTGTGTGACCTGGTGCTGATCTTCACTTGGAGCCACACTGTGACCTGGTGCTGATCCTTACTTGGAGCCACACTGTGACCTGGTGCTGATCTTCACTTGGAGCCACACTGTGACCTGGTGCTGATCTTCACTTGGAGCCACACTGTGACCTGGTGCTGATCTTCACTTGGAGCCACACTGTGACCTGGTGCTGATCTTCACTTGGAGCCACACTGTGACCTGGTGCTGATCCTTACTTGGAGCCACACTGTGACCTGGTGCTGATCTTCACTTGGAGCCACACTGTGTCCTGGAGCTGATCTTCACTTGGAGCCACACTGTGACCTGGTGCTGATCTTCACTTGGAGCCACACTGTGACCTGGTGCTGATCTTCACTTGGAGCCACACTGTGTCCTGGAGCTGATCTTCACTTAGAGCCACTGACCTGGGTCTTGGCATACAGTGGTACCTGCTTTTAATCTTATCTTATGTTACTATTTGCAACCTGTAAGGCTTGTGGACCTTATAGCAACCTTTAAACTACTTATTGGCCTATTCCTTCAACCGCTAGCTACAGGATTAATATAACTATTATTTCATAATAAAGATGGCCCACCACTTTACTTGGGGTAATGACTCACAAATAATCTAGCAAATAAAGGTACATAAATCAACACTTTATCACTGATAAAATCTACCTAACTTGGAGCAGCTGACACTACATCCTACCTCCCCAAATAGAACAAAGCCTCTGACTGGAGTCGCTCCCTGACTGACTAGGGGAGCCGCTCCTACACACTCTTGCCAACCTATCGTATTCTAAAGACAACATAATCCTCAACTAAACACTCCTGGCAAACACTGACATACACTTATTAAATGAGTCCTAATTACATTGAATAATAATATAAACAATATGCTGTTATTATAGTACTTCCTGCCAAAATAATATAAATAGGAAAACTCGCTCCTGTTGGTACATCTGACTCTCACGCAATGTGTCCCCGTCCTAGAGACGTCTATGTATTTATGTATGTAGGTTAGGTTAGCATTTTAAAAGCACTGCAATAACCTCTGAGGTGATTGCAGTGCTGAGGTGTATGTTCATTAAATCACTGAACTGTATGTTTAATAGATCTCTAACCCTGTCCATGGAGGAAAGAGGAAAATGTATATATCCTGTTAAGCATTGAAAATCTGTGGCCACGTCTTTGGTAGAATAAAAAAATGTGACCGAATCACTGACCAACACCCGTGAGCATATAATACAATGGATTTATTAATACAACATGTACCAAACACAGCATAATGACATAATGTAAATGAGTACTAAAGCTTGATCAAGCATAATGTTATGAATTTTAATAGACAAGGTAATATTACTTCCTGATATTGATAACTATTAATATAAAATCAAGATAGTTCAATATCCTTAAGAGCATAAGTTGTATTACTTATATAGTTAGGACCTGGGGCCAGATTCACGAAGCAGTTACGCAATTACTTATAAACGTGTACATCTTTCCTCAATCTTTGACGCCTTTGACTACATATATTAAACAGTTTAGCATGAAGACTTTCCAATCAACTGATGTTATTGTTATAGACAGCCTCCTGGTGCTTCGGAGATCATTAACTGTTTAATAATTGTAAACAAAGCCGCCACAGATTGAGGAAAGATGTACAGATTCGTAAGTACTTACGTAACTGCTTCGTGAATCTGGCCTCTGGTTAATACCTGGTTCATAACAATGTAGAGTGTGACCTGCCACTGATGATGACCTTGTCTGCCTCAGGCCACCTCACTGCTCCAGCTGCCGGGCCTCAGCAACGGGTGCTCGTCCCTCAGCACCAAGACCAGCAGCCGCGAGGACGTGTCTCAGGACCTGGCTGACCTGAGACACAAACACAGAGGTAAGGAGACGGCGCCTGACGGCCACACTGGTGCAATGTGTGTCCCCCGAGGCTGTAGCTATTACCGCCAGTGAGGATGTGTCAGTAACTGGTAACACATGGGGGGATTATGTGTCACTGAATGGTAACACATGGGGGGGGGATTATGTGTCACTAAGTAGTAACACGGGTAATAATGTAGGTAACTGGTAACACAAGAGTAAATATGGGTCAGTAACTGGGAACAGGTGAGTAAATGTTTAAATATTTTAATAACACATGAATTAGGATGTGTCATTGAGCAATAACACAGAAAGGGTTTAGTAGCATTTGAAAGCAATTGAAAATGTATGTACTGTATTAGTAAGTGCAGATTAACCTGGCCTATTGCTGTATATAATCAAAACGAGATACAGATGAAATGGGTATTTAGAAGTATAGAAACATTTGTAATCAAATAAGTTAGAAGCAGGTAGACTGCTTCTCCCACTTAATTGTGTTGAGAAGGTACACCTGAGGGAGGACAGGTGTACCACCTGAGGGAGGACAGGTGTACCACCTGAGGGAGGACAGGTGTACCACCTTGTTACGGCCCTCTCGGGACGCAACGGGGTTCTTACTCTGATGTAGTTAGAGGAAGATATATATCCGGCCCCAAGCCAGTAGAGGCTATCAAGGGATGCGATCCGTGACTCAAGTAACTTAAAGGGAGTATGGAAAGATAGTTAAGAACTTAATATTATAATTAACACCATCACCATTTATATATATAAAATAAATGAGTACACAAGGGGGAGGGGTATTAACACTTTACATGGGGATCGTGCACAAACTAGTCTTCTGCTGAAGACTCTTGATTAAGAAGCTAGGTGCTGAGTCCGCGGTGCTTTCTTCGTAGCCTCAAGACGTGTCCTCTGAGAACGCCGAGCTTACCCTGGCCACAGGTCAGCCACAACACAGGTCCACTGGGGGCACCGTCGTGGAAGCCGTCAACCACACGTCCAGCAGGTCTGCTGGCAGGTACTGAGCCACCAAGGCTGGTACGGCCACTCCACGAACGATAAAAAGGGTACGCCCTAGACAGGAGTCTCGTGTGATATCACCAATCACCCTCCTGTCCTCAATACCCCAGTGGATTATCGTCTCCAACCGTCGGTCCCGGGTAAATCCTTTAACTGCCACTCCAATGGCCGGCTAACACACCACAGTGTTCTTCCGGGGGGGGGCGACGTCACGACAGCTGCAGCAAACTTCACTGTATGGAGACTGGCTGCCTCGGGTAGACTGACTACACCTTCAACACAGTGGTCCCAGGTCGGCTCTGTAAGCAGACACGTCATTAATAACCGGGACACTAATACACCACACTCACAGGCTCAGATACAAACGCCCGACATATCCACTCCATAGATGGCGCTGTCGTCGGAGCACCACCTCACCAGAGGTCAGGAGCGGCGGTGTTGAGCGCTGAACCAGACTGGAAACTGGTCCTCGAGGCCAGTACACGCTGTCCTCACTAGGTGTCGTCGTTCGTTTGGCGGGGGTTTCGGGAGCTGACCCACAGATGGCGTGTTTGTCACTGCTCCAGGCACGGACGCTGGATCCGGGTTCGTAACACACCTGAGGATGGACAGGTGTACCACCTGAGGGAGGACATGTGTACCACCTGAGGGAGGACAGGTGTACCACCTGAGGGAGGACAGGTGTACCACCTGAGGATGGACAGGTGTACCACCTGAGGATGGACAGGTGTACCACCTGAGGGAGGACATCAGTGTCCTGTATTGGGACAGTCAGTAAGGAATCGGGTTTGGAAAAATAAACTCCTTAGATATTAAAACACTGGAGACCTTAGGTATTATTAATACCTTTAATATTAAATCTTATATATTAAAACCTTGGATATTAAACCTTAGATATTAAACCTTTAGATATTAAACCTGAAATATTAAAACCTGAGATATTAAAGCATTAGATATTAAGCCTTAGATATTAAAACCTTAGATATTAAACATTAGATTTTAAAACCTTCGATATTAAAACCTTAGATATTAAAACACTGGAGAAGATGAGTCAATAGCCTGTGATAACAGGTGTTAATATGTGTCAGTTGTCTAAGATAACAGGGTTTAATATGCGTCAGTAGCCTATGATAACAGGGGGTTAATATGTGTCATTAGCCTATGATAACAGAGGTTAATATATGTCAGTAGCTTTTGATAACAGGGGTTAACATTTGTCAGTAGCTTTTGATAACAGGGATTAATGTTTATCAGTAGCCTTTGATAACAGGGGTTAATATTTGTTAGTAGCCTTTGATAACAGAGGTTAATATGTGGCAGTTGCCTAGTAGGGAAATATGTGACTACAACCGCAACCGTAAGCAACAGGTGCACATCCGGTACAAAAGGTGTACAGGTGGTGCACCGGAAGCACAGATGTAGCACGGTTCTGGAACCTGTGTGGGTTGGGTCCCAGCATGGGGTTTGCATCACAGGGTGGGGGGGGGGGGGTCGTTTTACATCGTAAGCATATGTAATGAGTCCGTAGACTGTTGCCAGATGGTGCACATGTATCCTGGCGCACGGGTTGGGGTCCAGGCCGCGATTTGCATCCTGGGGCCCAGTATGGGTCATATGAATGTTAATGATGAAGGTAGAGATGCAAATGAGGATGTGGATGTAAAGGGGTGAAAGGTGTACTGATGCATATCACTGATTTTTTTTTAGTGAAATTAAAAAAAAAATGTTCGAATGATCGTTCAGCATGATGTGTGATGGGGAGTCTGTTCCATGTTATTTGCTGGTTGAACGTTAACTTTAATATTTGCTTCCTAATATCAAAATGATTTGTTCATAATTTTTTTTTTTAGTGAAAAGAGTGGAGTGGATGGAGGCTGGGAGGAATATATTAGAGAAAGTATGAAGGGGGGGGGGAGGTGGGAGTAATAGAGCTGAATCAAGTATGAAGTTTTAAGATAATAATAGTAATAATGATAATAATAATAATTATGATATTAATAATAATAATAATAAATGTGCCCCCTTGGAGAACACAGGAATAAACATTATCTTTGTTTCCTCCCTCTCTAACACACACAAAAACACGATATCACAATGGAGTAACATCTGCTGCTAGGAATTCCCCCCCCCCCTCACTGAGCTACGTGAGCCTCCTGCAGGAAGTGCATCTATGACCCTCACTAACTCACTCACACTTAAAACATATATACATTTTCCAAAATGTGTGTGCTTGGTGTGAACTCCTGCTGGGGGATTCGCCTTGGCCCATCACCCCAGAGTATTGTACTCACTCTCAGATTTTTCATAGCCTTTAACACTCAACCACTCTGTTCCGAGGTATGGAGTCAACTGAGGTAATGACTATCTCCTCGCCTGACCAAACGCATCCGCGCCCTCCTCACCCCTTCCTTAAGCCTCGCTCCTACACACCTGAGGTCATCCGTCATCTGTCAATCTCCTCTCCTCCAACTTCCGCTCCAGCCTATCCCATACACAAATCACTATTTCGCTTCTACTTTTACTCAAATATCGAATTGTTGCACAATTATCAATCATTTACTCACACACTAATTTGTTTTCATTCCAACCACACATTATCATTTTCCCCAACATAACCAAGTACTTCATTAGTAAATATCTTTTCACTGATCCTCTATGCAGCTATGTCTAATGTTACACTCACCAAAATAATCTCTTCACCACCGTTCATTCGCGAATTCATAAATCCTCTTTAATTCTTAGGCTTCGTATTTCACAACTTTCCTCACTCATTCTCCGATTAACTTCCTGCATTCTAATCACTATGTATCATTCTCTCTAAGATATTGAAAAGAGGCTGAACTGAATTTGTAAAGAAATGAGTGGAATATGAATTGTACTAGCTGAAAACATAATGTAGAAGAGCGATAGTGATTAGTGTTGTCACGCGCCGCTCTCCTTGGCCTTGTGTTACATGAAGATACAGTTAAACAGCGGGGTATAATGCTACTGATCCTATAACCTCACGCCGTGTGTCTTTGCTCCCTCCACTAGGGTATCACATTTCACCCCCAGGGAGCTCTCCTAGTCATGTCTCAAGACCGGCCACCATTTGACCTTGGACCCAAGGGGGAAAGGAGAAGGCCCAGCCCTCACAGCTAAGCTCGATCCTGCAGTATGTTACTTCCCCACTGGGCCTGCCCACCTATGCGTGCAGAGAATTTGCCGGACTTCCGGCCTTAGCCTCACTTCCACCTCTTACCTTCTGGTCGCCAGCTGGGCAATTCTCTCAGCGTCCCAGCAACGCCGTTAGTTCGAATATAATATATTTACAGCAGCCTAGGACCGTACTATATGCTGCCAGTACTAGAATTCAATGTACAGTCGTGTTGCCATCTCAGGGTCACTCCTTACGGAATGCCAGTACCAGTGTTCAAATCTAATGTCGTGTTGCCAACTGTTACGGCTCTTGGGTCGCAACAGGGTTCTTCTCTGATGTTATTAGAGTTTGGGTATCCGGCCCCAAGTTAGTAGTGGCTTTCAAGGGGTGTGTTCCGTAAGGCAAGTAAATTAAAGGGGAAGGGATACAAATGCACTGCTTTTGTATATATATTGCTACCACCACCATAAATAAATATATCACAGTCACACGGGGTTGCTATAACTACACTTTTTATATACAAATTAGTCTTCCTCTGAAGACACAGGATGCTCCACGGTGCTCAAGATGAGTAGCCCTGGTTCTCTTCTTCGTGGCCCACGATGAATCCTCTGATTCTCTCGGCGAATCTACCCTGGACACAAGCCAGCCAAATCACAGTCCCACTGGGTGCACCGTCGTGGAGGCCTTCAATCACAAATCCAGCCTGTAGCTGGCAGGTTCTGATCAGCTCCGCTGTGTAGGCCACTCCACGACCGATACTAGGGTTGCGAGCCTTAGGCAGGAGCTTCGTGTGATTCCGCAGATCACTCTCCTCTCTCCGCACCACAGTGGCTAATCTCTTCCACCAGCCAGCCCCCAGATAAGACGATTCCTGGTACTGCCACGTCACAGGCAGGCTAACACACTCAACAGTGTCTGTCGGGGGTGACCCACAGCTTCCTCTGAGCAAACACGTGGAGAGACTTTGGCTGCCTTGGGTAGACTGCCTCATCGTCCAATACAGTAGTCCCAGGTCGACTCTGTAATTAGACACGTCATTAATACTAGGGACACTCTAGGGCACCTCACTTATAGGCTTAGACACAAACATCCACCTCTCTGCTCCATAGATGGCGTTGCTGTCTAAGCGCCACCTCACCAGAGGTCAGCAGCGGCTACGTTACGAGCTGATTAAGACGGGAAACCATCCCCTGTGGCCGGTATATCCCGTCCTCGCTAGATGGCGCTCTCCATTTGGAGGGGGTTTCGGGAGCAGACTCACAGATGGCGATGTCGTCACTGCTCCGTGCTCGGACGCTGGACTCGGGTGCGTAACACCAACACAGGGTCTCTCTCTATGCCATGCTAGTAACAGTACAGTATAATCGTATGTCATTAATCACAAAGCTCAATGAGATGGAGGTTACACCAAAAGCAGTGATAAAATAATAAGAAGTTTACTCAAAGTAAACTACAACACACGAGATACATGTATGGATTTATGGAAATAATAATAATAATGGTGACAGCAGCACTCCTCTGGTGGGCGCCGGCAGCTCGCATCAGCTGATGAATTAAAGGGATCACTGCTCCCCTTCACTGGGCAGCTTCATCAACGTCATCCCTTAATCCTTCACAAACTGGCAGCACGCTGTCTTCACCACTCAGTAGAATGATATATACGTACTGTCCACCTGCCTAATCAACTCCTATGACTTAAATGCACTCTAATAAATGTCTAAGCATAATAATAGGGCTTTCGTGCCTAACAACCCGAGGAAATATGTGAGGGAAAAATGATCTACCTTAACATATCCTGTCCTCAGACGCCTAGGCTCCAGTCGCCGTTCGCTGGGTACTCCGTTCCTCGTGTTGTTCCCAGCGTTCCAGAAGCGTCACCAGTCCATAGGCGTCGTGAAAATCCTCGTCATCTCCGTACTCATTCCCTGAGTGAAGTTCCTGGGCGTTGGCTCGTCCAGTCGTCACTGCACACGTTGTCCCCTCAAGCACTCCTTTACCTAGACCACACTAAAGGATCAGGATGCACTTTCTCCCTTATGAGTTCCTAGTGGGCGTGATCCAATCACCACAGCTCTGAATGCTTTGGAGTTACACCACCGGCGAGTCACTCACTCCTCCAGCCGTCGTAACTCTCTCGACTTCTCCAAGACTAATCAGCTCACGGTCCACGGCGTGCTTACACCTCTGGATTAGGCTTCCTCGCACTTCCCTGAAGTACTGCAATCCTTGTTAGTCACTAGATACTTGTCAGGCTGTGTATATACACTTAAGGAGGCTCCTAGACCTCGGAACTCAAGAGCTCAATCGGCGCACGTCCGCTCTCAACTAGGCGCCAAGTATCTCTGAGCGCCTGGCACTCTGCAGGCGGCAGGCTAGGTCTCCCGGTGACGTCACAGACCCAGAGGCAGGTTCTGATTGGTCAATGAAGTCATGTGACCTCAGCCAGCCAATCACCGACCGGCGGGCGTCGTACACAAAATGGTGGATTTGCAGGCCAGGAGGCGCCATTTTGTTGTACCCAGGGCGCGACTTTTCCACTTCCTTACAAATTTATAAATGTAAATTTCTCCCCAAATAAGCAACCATTCTGGAAGCATCATACCTCAAAAGATTCACTGCACCTCAGAGAACCTGCAGGTAAGCTGATATGAGACTACAGCTGGCATATGGGAGAAACTGGAGAGGGCACCGTCACAGTGTAAAGAGAGAGAGTATGTAGAAAAAAAGAGGGTGAGAATAACTACGTTAGTTGATGTACCCAGTGTAACCGAGGTGGCATATGGAACTTGCCTTTAGAGAATGTGGTATTTGTGGGTGTGAAATTGTGAAAAAGAGATTGTCAGTGGTGTGGATATTGTAGTGAAAGAGAGTAAGAGAAAATGTGATTGATTTAACTAACTGATAAAAAATAGTATAACGGTGAGAAATTGTGAGGAATATGAAATACCTATTTTGATTCTTGACTAGACCTGATGATTGGAAAGGATAAAAGCAAAGATAAGGATGAAGGAGAGTACACACTTGGAGAGTGTACAATGTTTTAAACTGTACAGTGATATTGAAACAATAATTGATGGATTATTAATAATTCTGAATAACCCTCCAAGGGGTTAAGGGGCGGTATCTCTCAAAGGCGGCCACTCAACATCAGTTGCCGAATAGATGAGGTGATGAATAGAAGGGGCGTCCTCCGCGGTGTGTGTGTGTGTGTTTTCATCTAGTTGTGCTGGCGGGGGTTGAGCTCTGCTCTTTCGGCCTGCCTCTCAACTGTCAATCAACTTTTTTTCACACACACACACACACACACACTCACCCACGAAGCAGCCCGTAATAGCTGTTTAACTCCCAGGTACCAATTTACTGCTAGGTAACAAGGGCAATAGGGTGAAAGAAACTCTGCTCATTTATTTTCCGCCATCGCCAGAGATAGAACCCGGACCCTAGAATAACGAGTCACAAGCGCTGTCCAGTCAGCCACAGGCCCCTATATGTGTGTGTGTGTGTGTGTGTACTTACCTAATTGTGCTTGCGGGGGTTGAGCTTTGACTCTTTGGTCCCGCCTCTCAACTGTCAATCAACTGGTGTACAGATTCCTGAGCCTACTGGGCTCTATCATATCTACATTTAAAACTGTGTATGGAGTCAGCCTCCACCACATCTCCTCCTAATGCATTCCATCTGTTAACTACTCTGAACCTGAAAAAGTTCTTTCTAACGTCCCTTCGGCTCATTTGGGTACTCAGTTTCCACCTGTGTCCCCTTGTTCGTGTACCGCCAGTGTTGAATAGTTTATCCTTGTCTACCCTGTCAATTCCCCTGAGGATTTTGTAGGTAGTGATCATGTCTCTCCTCACTCTTCTGTCTTCAGTGTCGTAAGGTGCATTTCCCGCAGTCTTTCCTCTTAACTCATGCCTCTTAGTTCTGGGACTAGTCTAGTGGCATACCTCTGAACTTTTTCCAGCTTCGTCTTGTGCTTGACAAGGTACGGGCTCCATGCTGGGGCCGCATACTCCAGGATTGGTCTTACGTATGTGGTGTACAAGATTCTAAACGATTCCTTACACAGGTTCCTGAAGGCTGTTCTGATGTTAGCCAGCCTTGCATATGCCGCAGACGTAATTCTTTTTATGTGGGATTCAGGAGACAGGTTTGATGTGATATCAATTCCTAGATATTTCTCTTTCCATTTCATTAAGTACTTCATCTCCTATTTTGTATCTTGTGTCTGGCCTCCTGTTTCCACCGCCTAGTTTCATTACTTTGCATTTACTCGGGTTAAACTTTAACAGCCATTTGTTGGACTATTCACTCAGTCTGTCTAGGTCATCTTGTAGCCTCCTACTATCATCCTCTGTTTCAATCCTCTTCATAATTTTTGCATCATCAGCAAACATTGAGAGAAAAGATTCTATACCTTTTGGGAGATCATTTACATATATCAGAAACAGTATTGGTCCAAGGACCGACCACTGCGGGACTCCACTTGTAACGTCTCGTAAATCGGAGACCTGACCCCTCACAGTGACTCGTTGTCTTCTGTTACTTAGGTAATCCCGTATCCAACGGAGTACCTTCCCTTTCACTTCAGCCTGCATCTCCAGCTTTCTCACTAGCCTCTTGTGTGGTACTGTAGCAAAGGTTTTTTAACAATCCAAAAATTTGCAGTCTGCCCACCCTTCTCTTTCTTGCCTGATTTTTCTTGCCTGGTCGTAGAATTCAATTAGCCCTGTGAGGCAGGACTTGCCATCCCTGAACCCATGTTGATGCTGTGTTACAAAGTTCTATCGCTCCAGATGTTCCACTAGCATTCTTCGCACAATCATCACATGTGTGTGTGTGTACTCGCCTAGTTGTACTCACCTAGTTGTGCTTGTGGGGGTTGAGTTCTGGCTCTTTGGTCCCGCCTCTCAACCGTCAATCAACAGGTGTACAAGTTCCTGAGCCTATTGGGCTCTATCACATCAACACTTGAAACTGTGTATGGAGTCAGCCTCCACCACATCACTTCCTAATGCATTCCATTTGTTAACCACTCTGACACTAAAAAAGTTCTTTCTAATATCTCTGTGGCTCATTTGGGCACTCAGTTTCCACCTGTGTCCCCTAGTGCGTGTGCCCCTTGTGTTAAATAGCCTGTCTTTATCAACCCTGTCGATTCCCCTGAGAATCTTGAATGTGGTTATCATGTCCCCCCTAACTCTTCTGTCTTCCAACGAAGTGAGGTATAATTCCCGTAGTCTCTCCTCGTAGCTCATACCTCTCAGCTCGGGTATTAGTCTTATGGCAAACCTTTGAACCTTTTCCAGTTTAGTCTTATGCTTGACTAGATATGGACTCCATGCTGGAGCCGCATACTCCAGGATTGGTCTGACATATGTGGTATATAATGTTCTGAAAGATTCCTTACACAAGTTTCTAGTGGGCGTTCTTATGTTAGCCAACCTGGCATATGCTGCTGATGTTATCCTCTTGATATGAGCTTCAGGGGACAGGTCTGGCGTGATATCAACCCCCAGGTCTTTCTCTATCTCTGACTCTTGAAGCATCTCATCTCCCAAATGATACCTTGTATCTGGTCTCCTGATTCCTACACCTATCTTCGTTACATTACATTTGTTTGGGTTAAACTCTAATAGCCATTTGTTCGATCATTCCTGCAGCTTGTCCAGGTCTTCTTGAAGCCTCACGCTGTCCTCCTCTGTCTAAATCCTTCTCATAATTTTGGCGTCCTCAGCAAACATTGAGAGGAATGAGTCTATACCCTCTGGTATTTACGTATATCAAAAACAGGATAGGTCCAAGCACAGAGCCCTGTGGGACTCCACTGGTGACTCCACGCCATTCTGAGGTCTCACCCCTCACTATAACTCTCTGCTGCCTATTGCGTAGGTACTCCCTTATCCACTGGAGCGCCCTACCAGTTACTCCTGCCTGTTTCTCTAGCTTATGGATCAACCTTTTGTGGGGTACTGTGTCAAAGGCTTTCCGACAGAAAGCATGTGTGTGTGTGTGTGTGTGTGTGTGTGTGTGTGTGTGTGTGTGTGTGTGTGTGTGTGTGTGTGTGTGTGTGTGTGTGTGTGTGTGTGTGTGTGTGTGTGTGTGTGTGTGTGTGTGTGTGTGTGTGCGTGTGTGTGTGTGCGTGTGTGTGTGTGTGTGTTAGTATGTGTGTGTGTGTGTGAGTGTGTGTGTGTATGTTTGTGAGTGTGTGTGTGGGTGTGTGTGTGTTTGTGTGTGTGTGTACTGGCCTATTTGTACTCATCTTTTTGTGCTTGTGGGGGTTTAGCTCTGGCTCTTTGGTCCCGCCTCTCAACCGTCAATCAAATGAGGTACAGATTCCTGAGCCTACTGGGCTCTATCATATTTATATTTGAAACTATGCATGGAGTCATCTTCCACCACATCACTGCCTAATGCATTCTACCTGTTAACCAATCTGACACTGAAAAAGTTCTTTCTAACGTCCCTGTGGCTCATTTGGGTATTCCGTCTCCACATATGTCCCCTTGTTCACGTACCACCCATGTTAAACAGTTTATCCATATCTACCCTGTCAATTCCTCTGAAACTTTTGTAGGTGGTGATCATGTCTCCTCTGACTCTTCTGTCTTCCAGTGTCGTTAAGTGCATTTCCCGCAGCCTTTCCTCGTAACTCATGCCTCTTAGTTCTGGGACCAGTCTAGTGGCATACCTCTGAACTTTTTCCAGCTTCGTCTTGTACTTGACAAGGTACGTGTTCCATGCTGAGGCCGCATACTCCAGGATTGATCTTACGTATGTGGTATACAAGATTCTAATGATGCCTTACACAGGTTCCTGAAGGCTGTTCTGATGTTAGCCAGCCTTGCGTATGCCGCAGACGTAATTCTTTTTATGTGGGCTTCAGGAGACAGGTTTGGTGTGATATCAACTCCTATATCTTTCTCTCTGTCCGTTTCATTAAGTACTTCATCTCCTATTCTGTATCCTGTGTCTGGTCTCCTGTTTCCACGCCTAGTTTCATTATGTGTGTGTGTTCATTCATGTGTGTGTGTGTGTGTGTGTGTGTGTGTGTGTGTGTGTGTGTGTGTGTGTGTGTGTGTGTGTGTGTGTGTGTGTGTGTGTGTGTACTCACCTATTTGTACTCACCTATTTGTGCTTGCAGGATCGAGCATTGGTTCTTGGATCCCGCCTTTCCAGCCATCGGTTGTTTACAGCAATGACTCCTGTCCCATTTCCCTATCATACATCGTTTTAAAAGTATGAATAGTATTTGCTTCCACAACCTGTTCCCCAAGTGCATTCCATTTTTCCACTACTCTCACGCTAAAAGAAAATTTCCTAACATCTCTGTGACTCATCTGAGTTTCCAGTTTCCACCCATGTCCCCTCGTTCTGTTATTATTACGTGTGAACATTTCATCTATTCCCACTTTGTCAATTTCCCTGAGTATTTTATATGTTCCTATCACATCTCCTCTCTCCCTTCTTTTGTGTGTGTGTGTGTGTGTGTGTGTGTGTGTGTGTGTGTGTGTGTGTGTGTGTGTGTGTGTGTGTGTGTGTGTGTGTGTGTGTGTGTGTGTGTGTGTGTGTGTGTGTGTGTGTGTTTACTAGTTGTGTTTTACTAGTTGTGTTTTTGCGGGGGTTGAGCTTTGCTCTTTCGGCCCGCCTCTCAACTGTCAATCAACTGTTTACTAACTACTTTTTTTTTTCTTTTTTTTTCACACCACACACACACACACACACACACCCCAGGAAGCAGCCCGTGACAGCTGACTAACTCCCAGGTACCTATTTACTGCTAGATAACAGGGGCATTCAGGGTGAATGAAACTGCCCATTTGTTTCTGCCTTGTGCGGTAATCGAACCCGCGCAACAGAATTACGAATCCTGCGCGCTATCCACCAGGCTACGAGGCCCCCGTATGTGTGTGTGTGTGTGTGTGTTTGTGTGTGTGTGTGTGTGTGTGTGTGTGTGTGTGTGTGTGTGTGTGTGTGTGTGTGTGTGTGTGTGTGTGTGTGTGTGTGTGTGTGTTTGTGTGTGTGTGTGTGAGAGAGAGAGAGAGAGGGGAAAATATTATAATGTTTATAAAAAAATTATCTCTGCACTTTTGATAATTCTGACAAATCTTGGCAACAAATAGTAACTTCGTTTCTTTGCATTACTCGCTGCATTCTGGGACTTGCAGGAGTAAATGATCGGTGTGGATGTTTAGTACGTAGGCACCATTACCTCACGATGTGTTAAGTCTCTCGTTTAGTGCACTAATCGCGTGACTCCCCTCTCCCTCCTCGCACCTTACCTCGAGGTGGGACTTTTATCAAGAAGGGTAAAGGGGTATTGTTACTAATTTCATGTTGTTGTGTAATGCATAATTTATTAAAAAATGGATTTTATTATCTTACCAGTTCTGGTACTGTTTATATTTACATTAAATTAGCCTGAAACGTTTTGAGAATGAGATGTTGTTGATTTAGGGGCGATGACAAGAGTGGGATCAGATGCGCCTTGGTGTACCTGTGAAAGGTTAGTAGTTACGCCCGGAAAGGTGAAACGCCAAGCCTATAATCGCAAATCGAGTGACGTCAATCACTGGAAACTAATATGCCTTGCGGCAAAGAAATGCAGACGATTGGGGAGCCCCAGCGGTCCCTCAGGGTGACAACACCTGCTCCGCCCAACACATGAGAACATTGGGTAGCAAAACCAAATCTCGGCCCCCAACTAAAATGCAAAAGTCATCCAGTGCCCACCGACAGAGCAGAAGCCAGCCGCCCACCACGCCTGAGGGCACACCAGGAGCCCACCAAGACCCACCAACTCCCGGCAACTCTCGGCCAAGCCGGCGCCGGACACCGTCACCCCGCCGGGAGAACCAGCCAGACACGTAAAAAAAATATCTGGTCAACAATCACGTGACCCAAGGCGATATGTGCGCCAGACGTCGTACAATCCGGACCGTTGAAGAGGAATGCCAAACGGCAATATCAAATCCAAATCGCAAAGCACAACGTAATCCGGCGGCCCCCAGGCGGAGGAGGCGTCCAGACGTCCTCTCGGCGTCAAGGTTGAACCAGGAGTCCGAGAAGAAGATGTTGACGACGCAGGAGATATCAACCCCGTTTCTGTCACAAGGTTGTCATTTTCGTTGTCTCTTTCGTGACTAACTTAAAAATTTATTTAAACTTAAATTAATACAAATGAGCAGCATTTTATTCTGTTTGTTGTATTAGAAGTTATGATTGATGTGGGAATTTCCCACAACTGTAGCTAATGTTGAGAAATCTGGCTTCAAAATAATGGTAATAATCTAATATATAATTCGAAGGACTATTCTCATGAAAATAAAATAAATTAGAGAAGCAGTGCCTATGGATCTTTATATAGACCGGGAGCCGGTCGGCCGAGCGGACAGCACGCTGGACTGTGATCCTGTGGTCCCGGGTTTGATCCCGGGCGCCGGCGAGAAACATTGGGCAGAGTTTCTTTCACCCTATGCCCCTGTTACCTAGCAGTATAATAGGTACCTGGGTGTTAGTCAGCTGTCACGGGCTGCTTCCTGGGGGTGGAGGCCTGGACCTAGATTCAGGAAGCTCTGTGTATTTCTTCGTAAGTGGGTTTGCTACGAAGGTTCCTAAGTGTGCCCTAAGAAGATGCTTAGGTGCGATTCAATAAGGTATACTTAGGAAGAAAATTGTTGGTTCACCTACGTGCCGATAGAGGTCACTACTGTGTTTCGTTTGGCCAATCAGAGAGCAGCAACATTCTTCATATTGAAAATTTAGCGCTGGCTTATCGGAGCTCTACTGCCTCCTATTTACGTCGAATTTTCTTATAAAATTAGTATATTTCGAAGTAAAACAATGTTTTTTCAACTTCTACAGCCAGCACCGACATTGTAGTAAACAAATATGTTACATTTGTTGTTTACCTACGTAATTCTAAGAGATACTGTGTAGCTGTCCTTGTTGCTCGGAAGATGCGCTGACAATTATTGTATATATTTACTGAATTTACCCAAGGGCCACTAACTATCTAGTGACCTCGAAGAGGACAGAAAGCCGGCGGCTTGTTAAAGGGACCGCCAATTGTCTCAATGATATTTTTTAGCTGGAATTTGGCATTTACGGCTTCAGCGGGTAGGCAGTTCCATGGGTTTATAACCCTCTTGGTGAAAAAAAAAACAACTGTTTTCAGTCCTACTTGAGAGAACATACTCTCCAACACTATATCTGTGATTGCCCTGTTATCAGTGACTTCATACCAAATGATATGAGGTATTTTGAGCTCTGTAATTACTTCATACACTCAGGAATATTGGAAGATATTCTTGTGCTGCACCCAGATTTTGCCAGTGGAGGCTAATAGATCAGTGTTAAGTATTTTGTTCTCTCCTAATTCCATGTATGACTGGCCATCCTGTGAGGTGAGGATGTTAGATGAGCTTGTAGCTGGTTTTTGATCTACACTGTGTGGTCCTGTATACAGAATAGGGAAGCTTAGGTATAGGTATAGGTATACATGTTTAGGTATAGCACATTGCTGTGTATACCTAAACATGTTTAAAAATACATTGTTTGAAAGGAGTCTTGTAGAAACTGGTAAGAGTAATTATAATATAATGTTTCCATGATTCAGTGCTTACCTCTTGTGAAAATAGCGATGAGTTGTTTAGTCAGAGTTGATTTGTTTTTTTGTATTGAGGCTGGTATTTTCTAAATTGATTCCATGTACAGTATGTCTAACCATCCTGTGAGATGGGAGTATTAGATAAACTTATAGCTAGTTTTTTATCTACACTGTGTAATATTCCATATAGAATAGGGTAGCAGCACATTGCTGTGTATACCTAATCTTCTTAATAAAAAAAAATCAGTAATAAAGATTTTAAATTATAGTTTGTATTATTACAAATACAGTACTGTATTATCCTTATTTAATCATGTTGACCATGGATCATTAAGATCTCATGTTGATATGTAATAGTCATATAGCTTTTGAACTGCTAATCCATGCTAATCATTCATTAAATTGTGCATTATGTCTCAATTTTTCACTTTCTTGGATATACTGTACAGTACAGAAAGATAGGATAAAAATAAACCAGTAATATTTCTTTCATTATATTTTTCATTTAAATAACTGCATCAATATTTTTACTGCTGAGAGGATTTGTTTTACCATACAGGTGCATTATTTGTTAAAAAAAAAAATTTGGTTTATTGTTACACACAATGGTGCTACATAGCCTTCCCAGCTTGGTGCCTTCTTTTAATACTTACTGATTAAAAAATAAATAATAAATACATTTTATTCAGGAAAAGTACATACAGTTGATTTACAAACATAATGTTGGATTTATAGACAGAGCTAGTACATACAATACCTAAAGCCAGTAATACTCATAGCATTTCGGGCAAGGTGTGGGGGAAAAACACAGACTAAAACTTAATAGTAATCGGGATTAGGTATAAATTGTAAATTAGGTATAAATTAGTTGAAAGAAGGAATAAAAAATACAAAAAGGGGAGTTAACATAGCATAAATCAGCAATTGCACATGTTGGTGAACAGTGTTGTTTAAGAAATAGCAAGACACGGGGTGACATTTAAGAGGTAAGTTAGGTTACATGGAGTTAATTAGACAGTACTTGGTTTAACTCTTAAACTGGTTGAGAGAGGTACAGCCTTTGACATGATTCGGGAGGTCATTCCACATTCTGGGTCCCTTGATTTGTAGAGCACTTCTAGTTTGTTTACACACAGCCAAATTGTGTAACAGGAAGAGGTCTTGGACACAAATTTGTTCCATGCTAAATGTAGAGGAATCAGCTGAGTATTCCTCAAATAAAATAAGTTGCCTCAGCTTATAAGGTAAATAAAATAAGCATTTCTCAAATAAGTAGCTGCCTCACCTCACTGCCTTACTGCTACATAGCCTTCCCAGCATGATGCCTTCTTTTGATAATTACTTGTTCCACACCCAAATTGTATAACAGGAAGAGGTCTTGGACCCCTACTTCCCTCTCTCTTTTTTAATAGTCTATATAGTCATAATTATAGCTTTAAGTATTCAATGAATAAAGTTTTTGACATTTTTACCCTTCTTACCTAACATCATTTGTGCAGCATATTTTTTTTTTATGTCTCACCCAGATTTAATTTCAAAATAAAACCAAACTAAATAAATTAGAAATTGGTATGTATAGCTAAGGTACACCCTTACTACTAGGTGAACAGGGGCATTTGGTGATAGTAAATGATCCCATCTGGCAGGGCTCATCACCTTCTCTCATATTACATGTTCACCAGTGTTTATTTACTTAATAACTACGAGTATAATATCTTGCTATTATAAAACTAATTCTACTATCATAAAAGACATATTTACTTTAAGTTTCAAGCAGAGAATGCATATATAACTAACACGAAGGACTCCTCTTCAATAGATTCAATTTTTATAATCTTTTGTTTATGTTCCAAAATCTTAAAATCGATCCCAGTGTTATGTAGTAGAGAAAAATTGAGTTATATCCAGTTTACGTAAAGCTACGAGTGGTCGAAACCACACTTAGATCCCGGAATGAACTTACGAAGGTTTTTCCACTTAGTGTAGCTACTTGAATACCGCCGTAGCCGCCACGAAGGCGCTAAGAAGGAAAACATTCGTAGCTAAGAAGAAAAACCTTCGTAAGTACCTCCCTGAATCCGGCCCCTGGTCTAGGACCGGGCCGTGGGGACACTAAAAATTCCCGAAATCATCTCAAGATAACCTCAAGATAATATAAAGTATAAATGAAATCTCTTAATTTTTAATGAATGAACTGTAGTTTACTGTAAATTGTAGAACCAAATCCCTCCACACACTTTGGGTAGGGGGGGGTTAATTGGTAAATAGAAGTTATCGTATTTCAAATAATGAAATGGTAATACGCATTAGTTTATAATTCATATATACAAGTAATATGTAAAGAACATAATATTAATAAATCAATAAATACTACTACAAGCAATCTACAAAAATGGTATAGACAGCGTAGCTGTTGGCAGAAATAGTAGTATGCGTCTCGTAACTCGCCTCGCCCTGAAACTTGTTTCATCACGCTACTCTAGAAACACGTGATCGTTGTGGAAGTTATCGTCTCGCATGCCTTTGTTCTCCAGCTGAAAGACGATTCCCATATAAAATGTGTTTGAGAATATATAGTACCTCACTTATTCATAGAAATTGATGTGGGGAGAGAAGGGGGATGAAACTTACCGGTTTGTTTTAAAGGGTATGCCTCCTGACGACTAACTGTCCTAACTAACTGGTTGAAGGTGGCCACAAAAAAAATACAGTACGGACAAACTAGTTAGCCGGACGCGGTGTCTGTGAGATAATGAAGCTGTTGCGTCTTGATGGCGTCCGTAGATTCACGGATGGCTCTAAATTACGACGATAATTCAACCAGCTTCCAGATACTCTCCCTAATCATTGTGTCACTTGCCAAGTCTCCTCTTTCCTTCTCGGGTTGCTCGTGCATGCGCAGTCGTGTTGAGATGCGCTAAATACTTTCGTTGATTTATTTAATTTCCCGAGTTAATGGAAATAAGGTTTATCAGAAACTATAGAGAATTAATTTGCCTTATTTGACAATATATAAATTCTCGTTTCTTAATAATTAAATGAACGCTGTTCAATAGGAGAGAGTGCTGGATAGAAATTTAGTCATATGCGAATGCGCTGGAGTAACAATTTGTAATTGTATGAATTATTACCAGCTAATAAACTATATTGTTTAATCGAATATAAGCATATTATCAGTTTTTAATTCACTGAGTACATTCGTGACAATAGTGTTATTAAATAATAATTCTTAATAAAGAATGTGAAATAAGGAGAACTTAATACAATTCTCGTGAATGTAAATATTTCCTCTTTAGCCGTTTGGGCTGATGCAACACCTGATTAGAATTTCTGGGAAATGAGACAATAATACGTTTTGATAAATTAAACTCAATATTACTAAGCTGTATGTTAGTAAAGTTAGTAAATTATATTACACAGTACAAGAATAGTTTCTTAAGATACTGAATGTTAGCAATTTAGTGTTGGGAATTTCCAACAGCTAACCCATAAGAATACAGGACCAGAGCACTGCATTCCTTATGTGAGGATATTGACCTCTACTATCCACAAACCTTTATAGATGATATTTTGCTGTGTTTGGTATTCTGTTGTGAGATTTTTTATTACTCTTTACAAGTGAACTCTGTCAGAAAGGACTGCACAGAGCCGACACGTTAAGTGGCAGATGTGAGATAATACTTTAAAACTGAAATATAAGGTGAGAGCAGTTGACGAAGTACAATTCCTTGGTATCTCCTGTCCACTAAGACGTTTATCTCCTTAATTGCATGTGGCCATCTTATTACTAGGGATACAACTAGGGTAACTGCAGTTTCTCAAACCGAAATTGTAATCAGTGATTAGACTATAAATTTGGTTCAAATCTAGAAGCAAATCCTCATTAAATGCAAGAAATAGTCTAGTTTGTAGCGGTATGAGTTAAGAGGCAATAGTATTAGAAGGAGTTGACATAAAGACACTATTCTTTTGGCAACAAATAACATTTATTAACAAACTTAATACTAATACAAGACACAACAGTTTAACATTACGTTAATTGTCCTAGATGAAACTATGAAAGCAATTTAAAGCCAGACTCCTGTCCGTACCGCTCTCTGCTGGTATAATGAACTAGACTGAACACCGTGTGCTCACTTAGACTCAAGATGCAAATCAAAATAAACAATCAAATCAAACAACACCACGAGACTCGTCACTGAGACAGTCTCTTGTAAACAATTCCAATTCCGTTAACACACGTCTCTGTGGACAGCAATCAAAATAATAACAATTATGTTAAAGTTCAATCACACAAACAAGAACAATTTATTACAATAAATTTAATCAAAATGAACAATTAAATTAATTACGTTATTTCTTTTAATTAATTACATTAATTAATAACGTTAATTACTGTCTTCAAGATAGTCACTCAATCAAAAGTAATTTACGTGAATTACAATCTGTCACTCAGACAGCTAAACAATTAAAACAATAATTCTCAACAGTACTTACTCTGCCACAGAGACAATTAAACAATCAGTGAGTAATTATATTAATTACTGCTATGCAGACAGCTAATTACTGGCCCTACTGGCCTACATTGTCCAGATATCAGAAAGTGATAGAAGGGTCACATTTACTGTATTTCAATACTGATAATTAAGTTAATTTATATGAGATGTTTTATGATGGTAAAGTCCAAAGACTAATGTATTTAAGAATAATTCCCACCATAATAGGTGGTGAATGTATAATAGTATGTGGCAATGATATCCCGTTTTCTATAGACGGAAAATTCCACTACAAGTTACATTTTCTACGGGTAACTTGTGTATACAATACAGCAGGAATATTATCTGCCTGTATGATATTATTAATTGGTGTCGGATTTTCTGACATAATTCCCCGGGGGCTGCGCATGGGTCGAAGTCCTATTTAGAACAGACGAACACCGATACTCCTCCTTCGAATTATTAGATTAATTTGATGTTAGTAGTTACTAATCACACATTTGTGCGTCTGTTCGTACAGGACGCACAAAGGACGTACAGGTATGTCCCGTACTAGAGTTGCAGGGGTTAGAAGTCTAATGCGATTTCATTTCCCTGTTAACCATTGAAAGGCTAAAATTCAAGCCTAAATACATATTATTTAACCCAGAAGACTGAATGTGATCAAGTACTACAGTCAAGTATGATTTAGGGACTGCAGTGAGATCAGTGACATTAGATATAACTTGAAACTTGTTCAGGTAACTGGTCACTGATATATATACACTGAGGCCCATGGAATTCATCTTGATTAAACAATAAATGTATCAAATCAGTCGTCAGATTTATTGGGGTTTAATTTAGTTAATTGATTCAGAGGATTGAGTAGCCCATCATTAAAGTAAGCATGGTTCTGAGATTGCAGTGGGTTCAATGACATAGGTCGCAGTGACTTGTAGCTGTTTTAGGCTACTGTTCACTGATTTGCCACTGAGGCCTCATGAACTCATCTTGAGCTTTAAATGATGATATTAACATCAACCTCTGTTACTATAGTCAGCTGTAATCTCCTTAGTATAATGCTACTGGAGAAATATAATCAGCTGACAAATTTAGATTTCTACTGGTATTGTTTATCTGCAGGCATAGGTCTCCTCAGGCTTGATACTGGGCTTGAGAGTAATTTACCTCCTGCAAAATTTAACATGGTTATGCCCTGATATTTAGTAGGGCTACCGATGAATTGATGGTAGTAGTCTGTCCCTACAAAGAGAGCTATTTGGCATTTGATTTGCTCAAATTTACCTGCAGCTGCTTGATAATAGCTTTCCAGGTCAGCATAATCAACTGGTGATTGTTGTGACAAATCTTCACATTTCTTGATCTGTCTTGTTAAGTGGCCTTTAAGACCTGCAAGGGTTCTTTTCATTCTCCCTGCATTATCCATATTGGCTAGTTGGTTAAGCCTTGTGGGGCTTGTACTTGGGCTGCTCATAATGCTGAACAAGCACTGATGGTAGCCTAAGGTAAAATTCTGCACTCACTAGGCGGTAATCCTACTTCTACCAGAGGTTAGCACTTAAAATTAATACACATTATATATATATATACAATCATACACACTAATGATTTGAGTGATAAACCAGTGTCACTGGTAGTACCTTTAGGTTAGCTCTTCCATATCACCCTAGGATGGTATAGACACTAATTAATCACTCAAAGGTGTATATAAAATAATAAGTAAATTATTATATATACACAAATCAACTCGAGTTGATAAAAATTATACCCAAAATAGGGTCTGCACCATTCATTAATGGTGCTAGGTTGTTCAATATAGTACAACTAAACTATGGTAATAATGGGACTAGGATGAACAATAAATAGTTCAAATAGTCAATGGTAATATCCTACTCTGTTGTGGGTTGGCAATTGGTAAATATTATATTGTGAACACTAGTGCAATACATAATAAATAATTCTCTATTTAGGAGAAATAATATACACAATTATTGATAATAGCCTCTATGAAACTTCTAATACTATCAAGAAGTATTAAATATTATTAGTAACCTCGCGAAATTAACTCCACAAAATTCGTGGATAATCTCTCGCGAAATTTAACACCATGAAATCCGTGAACAATCTCGCGAAGACACAGCTACTAATTTGGCTGGCTTCAATATTAACGCTCTCATTTCACAGAATAACACGCCACCAAATCTGTGGGTGTGCATGAAACCGCTAATGAGGCTGAACTGAACTGAGGGGGGACTCCTGAGCTCACTCGAGGCTTCGTTGCCGTCTTTGACTGGCTTTGTATAAATCACACTGCACTAGTATATTTAATGAATCCACTGGTTAACTGGTTCATCCGGTACTAAGATGACCAAATAATCTGTCATCCGACTCGAAGATGACCAATAATGTGGGTTCAAAGGACCAAATAATCCGGTTCCGAAGGTCCAAATAATATGGGAACCGACCTGTGAGATTTATATTTATTTAATTTATATGAATTTATATAGAATTTATATTTACGTTAATTTATATATTTCGATAGCAATTGGTAGGATGTCAAGTGGACTGTATTTCTGCAATAATCTCACAAATCGATCCACTACACATTGGGGGGGGGGGTTTATATTGAATTTATATATATGCAGCCAATCAAACTACAGTATTAACTACACATTAGTACACATTGAGGAGGTTCCTTATCTTATTTGTACAGCAGGCCTTAGTCCACCAAATATAACTAGGATGTAGACACCAAATGTTCCTCGTGTGAGGTAGCTTCCATCACCCTGGTAACTGATACACAAAGCATGTTTCCTCGTCTTGACCTGTCAAAAAGGCGCTAGCTATGAAGCCAGAATCCTAATATATGACAGCTATATCAGAGAAAACACTGTACAATGAACCATAAAGACCAAGGCTTAATTACCTTTTGTATGAGGCGATTTCGCATTTTAACCGGCTCGCCCTTATCTACCTAACATTTAACTGGCCAGAAATGATTAGATAAACGGATTTCGGCAGAACACTTTCCTTGTATTTGATGACAGCATGTTGATGATAGAAGACCTTTGGTTTCCATAACACTTCGTCCAAGAGAAATTAACAGGAGCCAAATTTGCTCCCGTGCACTTCTGGTCTCAGAACAATAACAACAGTGGCTGACCACTCCATCACCACTGACCCTATTGGCCTACATTGTCCAGATATCAGAAAGTGATAGAAGGGTCACATTTACTCTTTTTTAATACTGATAATTAAGTTAATTTATATGAGATGTTTTATGATGGTAAAGTCCAAAGACTAATGTATTTAAGAATAATTCCCACCATAATAAATGGTGAATATATAATAGTATGTGGCAATGATATCCCGCTTTCTATTGACGGAAAATTCCACTACAAGTTACATTTTCTATGGGTAACTTGTGTATACAATACTGCAGCAATATTATCTGCTTGTATGATATTATTAATTGGTGTCGGATTTTCCGACATGCTTAGTCCCGAATTAACACCAACACAGCCGTAAACTTATGCATGTAGATGGATGCATGTGTAAACACTGATGGTTTGAGAACTGATATTAACTCGCTTGCTAAATCTGACGCCTTACCTTGGTACTTTTTTTTCCTGGTACGATAGCAACAGATGATCACTTGCAGTCTGGATTTTGACAGACGGAACCGCGATGATGGAATAAGGAGAGCGAGTAGAACTTAGTGTCACATTTAGACGGTGTTCTTGTAGTTGTGTCCGCAACTGTGGATTACATGTCCTATCAAGGGTGGTGACTACTTCAGAATGACCCTTAGGAGAATCATTCCCAAGAGCGCGAGACAGCCTAGCCTTGCGCCCTACACACTGTCCACGCTGTTCTTTGAAAGAGGTAATCAGGGAGTAGGCCGATGAGGTCGCCATGAATCACATATCATCCTTGGGTTACGTGATGCCTCTTGACGTCACACAGGAGAGGCCTGTACAAACACTGACGGTTTGAGAACTAATCTTCTCAAACCTCAGCCAGCTAGAATACCACCTCACTCTATAACTGGATATTTTCACCCATTGAATCAACTAATGTAATACACATGACAATGTGTGTAATTTCGTAAAGTCACCTCGGCCAACGTGCTCTTACCTGACAGCTGGTAACATACACAGTCCATAGACACCCAATAAGGTACACCTACAGTTCATACTAGCAAACTTGGCCTAGGTGCACTCCCTTGTGCACTAATGAGGGAAGTCAAAATGGCGGTGTGCACTCTTTTCCACACATTTTAAGCTAGCTGGTATTTCTCTCTCCTCACATCTGTATTCACTTTACTTCTGCATCAGAAGATATTAACTTGTATTGAGTAAAAATTATTAATCTCATTAAATCAACAAACCACAATAGACAGGAGAGGAATTTAAACGCAAAAGTAGTTTGCAATTTATACGAGTTTTTCTCTTAGGACTGATTACTATTGGCTGCTTCTGGTACTCAGGAATGTATACAAGAGAGATGAGCTATTAAGAATATTCAACTTACTGCGACATTGAATGTACTTGGGATCGTGAATCCCATTGAAATATTTTAAGTACACTTGAAGAATCTCTCCTAATTAACTAGCTGTATCACACAAGGATACGAATGCAGGCACAGCTACGTATGTTATCTTACGAATGCCTATAACAGGTGATTGATCAATCACCACCTTCCTTGACGCTTCCAGCTTGCCCTTGCATCCGTGAATGCTAACAACTCTATTGTTATCCTTCCTTCCGACAAAGGCTATTCGGTGATTGTCCTTGACCATGTGGACAAGGCTGTTGTCTTGCTCTGACTCCTCGTACAAATGCACATCTGATTATTAATCTTTTGGATCGCCTTAAAACTTCCTTCAACTGTAAACTAAGACAGCTCTCTAGTCTTTGCCCTCCTGACTTCGATCTAATAAAACGTTTCGATGTCATTTGCCTTTCTCTTCTTTATTTATATGGTCAACCATAGACCCTTAAACCTCTTGTTCTTCTTTGTCCTATCATTTCTTCAAGGGGCTCTATCAGCTATCCTCTTGCCTCCTCGCTTGCTAAAACTTTGACACCTTACCTTGGTACTTTTTTTCCTGAACCTTCGTCACTCTCAGGACTTCATAGAAAGAATGCGCCTGCAGCCCTCCAGTAAGATACTTAGTCTTGATGTTGACTCTCTGTTTACTAATGTTCCGCTTGATGACGTTCTCTATTTCCTTAGTCATAAGGCAACTGAGGACCTTCTTCCTCTCCCGCTTCCCAGTGACGTTTTTCTCAAACTCATCAGGCTGTGTTGACTCTAACTCATTCTCTTTCAACTGAAAATACTTTTCTCAAACATTCGGTGTTGCTATGGGTTCTCCTCTCTCTCGTGCTCTTGACAACCTCTGTATAGAATTCTTCGAAACTGTTCTTCTTCCCACTATTGATACTCGTCCTACTCTCTGGCTTCGCTATGTTTATGAAATTTTTTCTCTATGGCCTCATGACCCTAGCCCTTTCCAGCCCTTCCTCGCCTCTCTTAACAATCTAGCTCCTTCTATAAATTTCAAAGCTGAATGGAAATCTAATTCATTCCTTCCTTTTCTTGACGATCATGTTCACAGTCCTGTGTCTGGTTTCTCTTTCTCTCTCAACCGCAAACCCATGCATAACAGTATGTGTATTGACTTCTTATCCTACTATCCTCCTTTTATTTAGAAAAGTGTTCTCGTCTCTCTCTTCTTGCGCGCTCTACGCATCAGTGATCCTCAGTCTCTTGATTCTAAAATTTATTTTATTTACAAATCTTACTCTCGCCTTCGATACCCCTTACAATTTATCAACTGTGCATATTCTCAAGCTAAATTTAATTTGTTTCATCCCAAGGCTGTTTTCAACACAATTACCACTGTGATCTGATTTCCCTTCATATCTGCACTCAAAAATCTGACCAATACCTTTTGTCCTCTTGACATTAAGCTCGAATTCGACAAACTAACACTTCGTAGTAATCTGGTTCACACTACTCCTCCTGCTTCTAATGCTGCTGGTGTCTACTCTATTTATTGGTCGTCTTGTCCTCTCCAATACTTTGTGGAAACTGACCGTACACTAAATCTTGAGATCTTGAGGTCATCTTGATATGATTTCGGGGCTTTTTAGTGTCCCCGCGGCCCGGTCTCGACCAGGCCTCCACCCCCAGGAAGCAGCCCGGGACAGCTGACTAACACCCAGGTACCTGTTTTACTGCTAGGTAACAGGGGCATAGGGTGAAAGAAACTCTGCCCAATGTTTCTCGCCGGCGCCTGGGATTGAACCCAGGACCACAGGATCACAAGTCCAGCGTGCTGTCCGCTCGGCCGACCGGCTCCCCAGACTTGACAGACTTAAGGAACACAAAAGAAGTTTTAGGTCTGCAGACACAAACAATGCTGTATTCTGTTACGTTATGGGACTCTAATCTTCATATTGATTGGTCTTCTAGAATAATCTTTTTTGCCTCTACTCATCACAAACGCCGCCTTGTTGACTCGACTCTGATACACAGCCTACCCAACATGAACCTTAGTCCTGGCGTTGTTGCTGGTGACTCTTCTCTTTTACAGTACATACTTAAATGCTCCAACCTTGTTAACAAACGTGAACTGATTTAAGCCTACCCCCCCTTTCTTTTTCTTACCTTCCTCTCATTCTTACCTCATCCCATTCTTCCTACATCTCATTTTTACACTCACTCCATTTGAACCTATCATCCTATACTTTCATCTAACTCTTACCTTCTTCTAGGAACAACCTTCTTTTACCTGCTCCTCGCCTCACTGTTTCCTTATTTATTAGTCCGTTCCTTCCTCTCTCCCTTTACGGACTCCCTATTGTTTGTGCTACATTTAAAATTTTGTTCGGAGTAGCTGAATCTAAAACAACAACAACAACATCTCTCCCCCACACACGAGTAGTTTGACGGATGAAATGCGGGACCAAAGAACCAAAGCTAAACCCCTGCAAGCACAACTAGGTGAGTACACACGACTTGATAATGGTCCATGAGTGACCAAAACGTCGTCGTGTGTCCATCTACTGATGTGTAGTTTGGTCATTATATCTTCAGCCACGATATTGTGACTCATCGTCTGCAACTACTGGTGTTGCATGGTCCCCATTCCATCTTCCAGGGAGAGGTCTAACTCTTTCATATACTGTGTGAAGAAAAATATCATACTCTCTTAATTTTAAGCCGAAGGAGTGTGCGTACTTTAGGATACAGGTAAACCTGGACAATACCAAGCACCTTGTGAGGGCGTCAGAGCATGGTGGGCATCACACACACACCTATTCTTCCATCTATCCTCCTCAAGTCAATCAGTTTTTATTCGAGGATTACAACGGTGACATTTATAGCCAATGGTGTCCATAACAGTAAACTGTCGGTGGGTTCCTACTGCATATACGACTGATTGGTTTGATTAAATTATTTTTCACTCTGAAGGACAGAGATTCAGTCTTAATTCCTCTCTCTCAAATATTTTACCAGTTCAAGATCCTCCGGCATGTACCTGTCACAGTGCCATCATATATGAAGCAGGTGTTAAGGTCGCTGATCAACCTGTTAATGATCTACTCAATAACCATGAAGAGGAGGAGAGGAACAAGGGGATTATCCTGCTGGTCACCTGCAGAATTACATCTAGCTTCCCAAGCAACAGTGTCGACTCCTTGCTGTAACCAGCTGAAACGGAGGGGAGGACACTGGTAATTTATTCGAACTGCTTCCACTACGACTTGTTCTTTTAGCAGGTTGAAAGCATTCTTGAAATTTATGTTCCTCACTGCGCTATTTTCTGGAGGTTATTGGTATATGCTCATGTTGCATAAGGTGTGCCATTTCTAACTGAAGTTTCAACACCTTGGTGATTTTGTAGGATCGTTAACACCTTCAGTATGATCACTGCACAAAATATTATTGATCTAATTATTGGAAGGAACATACTTCCTTAAATAATGGCTAATAATTACAAACAAACTTCCAGTCTACAATTGTACAATTCACTCTGAGAGACTTAGAGCAAAACTCAAATTATTGTTGGACAACAAGATGATAAAGTAGTCTCTGTTACTGGGATTGTACGCGACACGCCACACTAGTCTAAATGTTATTGTTGGACAACAAGATGATAAAGTAGTCTGTGTTACTGGGATTGTACGCGACACGCCACACTAGTCTAAATGTTTTTAAATTGTCGACAAAAACATCCGTAAAGTTGTTCGAGTGCAAGAGAGTACGCGCCTTGGTTTTTAGTATTTAAAATCAACAAGAACGAGGATGAGAGGCTATGTAAGCCGGCTCCGGGTATTCGTGATGATATCGCAACATATACAATACATTGAATTTTTATCATGAAAAACGTTTATTAGTTGGGATAAAAGATCTGAAATGAGATAAACATCAATGAGGAAATTAGGAAGTGAAGAGAGACAAAAAGAAGAAACTTTTTACTCTGGAAGTAAGACGAGCATCGTTAGAATTAAAACATTAAAGTTATTGAAAAAATGAAACATTCCCCTGGAATTAAAATGGCCGTGGTTCTTGGGTGACATTTAAAAGATTGAACGGCGCCAGAAAAGTGTGACCTCGGAAGTGTCGAGGACGAGTATTAAACATTAGTTCCTCGAGGCACTCAAAGTCGGCACAATTTCGAGATTAAAAGTTTGGGTGTTGGTAAATTAGCTTAACAGCTCAACATATTTTGAAGAATTGTAGACTTCCTAGGGAAAATTAGTTAAAAGAGTAAGAATAAAACATTCAATTAATAAAACAGCTCATCTATGTAACCCAGAGTCGTTATTTGTAAAATGTGATTTGGGTTACAGCTCACGTTAACAAAGAGGGAGGTCATGCCAGGGAGAGCAGCCTTGTAGACAAGCATATATGTGGAGACATAACCAAGGTTTCAGAAGGTGATTAGTTAACTGTGAACGTGATGGAACCTGGTGATGGTGAAGCTGTGCATGTAGTATGAGGATTGTGAATAGCTGTGATAGAAGAGAACAGCCACAGTCGCAGAATGGAGAAGAGCAACTGATTTGTAAGGCATGTTCGTGGGAGTAAGGACATTAGAGTGTGCTGCGTACTCGATAGATGGATTGAAGAATGTAATGCAGAAATGAAGGCTGAGGGAGTTGGACGAATATTGTTAAGTCACAATACCACAGAAGTATAACATAAAATATGGAAGCTTCAGAAGACATAATGGCACATAAGAGGTAGCTCCTTTATATCCACCCAAACACAATGATATAAATGTCTAACCTATGTTTCAAACAATCCAGAGATATACATTTATTATGTTGCCTGGGAATTTGTTAAATAAATCAATATCCTCATTTCAAAAAGAGTAATTATCCAGTTGTTTCTTGAATCTACTTTTATCCAATTTACATATATTTCTTCGTCTTCTGTTTTGGTTTCCTTTCTGATACCTTCTCATTCCTTTATATAACTGTAATGTCTCCACTCAACTTCATTCTAAAAATCACCTCTAATCATAAGTTAGGTTTCTAATTCCAGCACTAATAATCTATAATTTTTTTTATCTTTATTAAATAATATACAATATAAATCATATATACATCAATTTTACAAGGAAATAATACATAACATATACAGTAGTATAATTCTCATTAAACAAATGTTTCATATCATCACAGAGCAAGAACTTAAAGCCCCTAAATGTTATACTTTTTTTCCTTAAATGATTTACAATTCAAAGATTACATTTACATCAATTTAAAGGGGAAATTATTACATTTATATATATATTTTATATAATTCTCAGTAAACAAATTTTCCATATCATCACAGAGCATGAGCTGTAAACCAAAAATGTTATGCTTGATGAATATAGCGATACAATGAATATAGCGATACAATAATTCACGTTGTTATGGGGCAATAAATTTAACATGAAGGTTTGTCCATATTACTTGTCAGCTAAAGAGTGGATATGCCTCCTCTACTCTAGGAGGCATTTGGGAGCAGAACATCATACACTTGTTTACTGTTCATCGTTGAAAAACCTTCAATATTACAAATTCGTCAGAGAACTTCAATTGCACAAGAATAGAAGTTAGGTGAAATAAAGGCAAAGTCAGTATACTCTGGCATAACAAGTAGCTAACACGTGTTTTGCAAAAATAATGCTCTAGCGCATTTACACTATTCCTCTGCATTATCACCTTTCTAAAGGTAACACATAAGATAGCCAATGACTTATGGTACACATTCAGTATCTCAATTCCACCGTCTTTCTTTCCTTTACATAGAGTAGTCCGTTTAATTAGTTGGTATCTACCATACCACACATATTTAAAAACAGTTTTGCCAATCTCCATAGCACTTTTCTTGTCAATTGGAAAACTGTGAGACAAATACCAAACTTTAGACAAAATTTTGCAATTGATTATTACAGCCTTCTGAAACAGGGTTAATTTAATATTTGACAACATATTCGTAGCTACTATTATATTTCTACATATTACTTGTCAATTCGTAACCAAAGTTCTTCCATATGTTTTACACCAGCATATCCCAAGAGTTTTAATGGACTCCACTACCTTTAATCTTAAACCTGTCCAGGTAACTTTATTACACCAACCGCCAACCCCCATCATTCATGTTTTGTCCTTGTTAATGACAGCACCTGTTGCTCTCTAAAAGTGGTCTAACTCATCCTGAACATTCACCACCGAGTCTTCTGTTGACACAAAAATAGATGTATGTCTGCGTAACCAACAACAGAAAGTGTCATAGCATTAGGAAGACGAGGTGGAACAATAAAGTCATTGCTTTTTATTGCCAAGTACAGTGGCTCCTGAAATATAACATACAAAATCATTGAAAGGGGACATACCAGACGTACAGATCGTTCAGCTGAAAATGGTTTACTCAAGACACCATTGTTAAACACGCTGCTCTGACACTGTTTATAATGCATACGGATCCAATCAAAAAATTTTTGGGCCAATCCTACCCTATCTAATATTTCTAATACAAACTGAACATCAACACGGTCAAAAGCTTTCGACCAGTCGAAGTTTATCATGGAGGAAGGTACATTATTCTCAGACACATAATACACAACATCCCTAATTACATTATTACAATTGATTATGGTTTTTCCAGGTACACCATAGAACTGTTCCTTTGATATAATTTTATCCATTGCATTCCTAAATCTATTTGCCAGCAAATTCGATATTATTTTATTATCCTGGTTTAGCAAGGAAAGTGACCTCCAGTTCGTTAGAATATGCAAATCACCCGTTTTTGGTATCATCTTAATAATCCCATGAGATTGTGACATGCTAAGCTTCCTATGCTGTATGCCATACTGCACTACATGTACAAAGTCTTTACCAATGACATCCCATTGATAGAAATAATATTCTGCCGAGAGCCCATCACAGCCAGGTGATTTACCCTTCTTCAAACTCTTGACCACACTCCACACCTCCTGCGTTATCTACATCTTCCAACAATGATATGTTGTCATCCTGGGTTAAAACCCATGTACATTTTCCAAGGAAATACTCCCGCATACCCTGGTCTACGTCCATTTTTTTGTACAATTTCTCTAATTCACCTCGAACATAATACACAATCCCATCCGTATTTGTCATATCCGTCGAATCACCTTCTTTGATAATAGTCACAAGCGCTGTACCCTTGCTATTCTTGACTCTTCTTAATAAATATGGAGAGAGTTTTTCACCATACATCCTATCATTAATCTGGAGGCGAACATTGACTCCTTCAGATATTTCATCCAGCATTATGTTAATTCTGTCCTTTAAAATGATAATTTCTTCATAGTTATCTAATCCCATATTGACCTTTGCATTAAGTTTTTTAATCTGTCTTGGAATAAGGTTAAAAGGCCATATTTTTCAGCCGCCATTCTTTTGGGCACTTTCACGAAGAAACTTTTGTATACACTTTTACACATGTCCCGCCACTCCAACAGACATCTGAACTTTTGTTTTTGTTCAACCCGGTGTTCCCACAATACTTGAAAATTATCAATTATATCTCTACTCTGCAACAGACTGCAATTGAGCTTCCATGACCCTGTCCCCACTTTAACTTGATCGCCAATAACAAGCTTCACCACAACCAAACAATGATCAGAACAGTTGACTGGAACAGTACTGCAAGGGCTAATTTTATCATGTAATGTGTGCATATGTATTCTATCAAGCCTAGAACCATAATTCTGGCGAACATATGTGTACTCATAGACACCCCCATTAATGCTATTCACATTCTTGAGACCAATACATTTCAAAAGTGTAATTAAAGCAGAGGATACACGTGTGTTCGACTGAGTGCTACAATCTCTCACAGAAGTGACACAATTAAAGTCGCAATCAAAAATAATATTACGTCTATCATTTTTGAAAAAAATACAATAACTCTTTAGAGAACAATTCCTCCTTCTCTTTCTTCCTGCGGGTGTCAGAGTGATCATACTCATTAAGCAGAGGAATTATGGTGTCAAAAAAGGAAATCCTCGCAAATAAAACATTAGCATTATCATCCATTTCGGTATTAAGAACCTTTATGTGGGCTTGTTTAGCAATCAGTATCATCGTACCATCCTCCAACAGGTTCATAGGATTTATTAGGATTATAAAGTAATCAAGCAGCACATTAGGTTTCTTAACATCTTGTACATTGTGTTCTTGCACTAAAAGCACATCCAATTTATGATATTTAAACAATGATATTAGCTGCATCTGTTTGTTTCTACAATTGAGCCCATTAATGTTTAAAGTAGCACAATTAAAATTAATAGCCATCCCGAATGTAATTTTGAGAAAAAAGTTACTCTTTATCAATCATTATCTCACTCAACACTAACTGAGTGTCATCTTTCCCTTTTCGACATTTAAGTTTAATGTTTCCTCTCTGGGCTCGATTCTCTTTATGTTCCATAATATCCCACCACCAAGTAGAGGATGACGCCATGCGTAATAGTGACGAAGAAATGTCTGCGCAGAGAGCAATTCCACCCTCTTCTGTAAGGTCTGGTAGAAAGGGTAAGGGTCGTGTGAAAGCTGGGGGTGTAACCAGTCATGTGAAGACACGTGGGAAAAAATTAACCCAGAGTATTGATCTGATACGTATGAAGGATTGAAAAAATTGACCAGGTGGTTGCCGTTGAAGTTGACCTTCAACGAAGATCTTTGTCATCTTTAACACGATCACCACTCACCGGTTGTACTGTGCCCCCGCTACTTTTCGATAACTCTTCGTGACCTTGGTCACGGTGAACTTCAACGCAACCACCTAGTCAATTTTTTCAGTCCTTCATATATACCAGACCTTTCTACCAGACCTTGCAGAAGAGGGTGGAACTACCCTCTGCAGAGACATTTCTTCGTCACTATCACGCATGGTGTCATCCTCTACTTCCAATTGACAAGCAATTATTTGTTCTATCGTCACCTCACCAGGTTCAACACCATCTTCGGTATCGCAGCTCTGGGCAACTGCACTGACTATGTTATGGGCGTCCACATGTACGTTGTCCAGATGTACTACATGTTCTGACCTAAGTCTCCTGCACTGTCCTCACTCGCACAGGGAGTCACTTCCACAGTCGTTTCACGCACAGAGCTTTGGGTTAGTTCATCTACCCCACCTGGAATTGCAGCACTTACAACAGTGGGTTCATTTCCTGGTACACTGTCCTCCAATAATGGCGGAAAGTCAAGTTCACGAAAAATGTTAATACGTTCTGTTGCTTCCACCTGGCAGGCAGCAACCAAGTGACCAGTACGCCCACACTTACAACAAGTTTTCAGTTGTCCACTGTATTTAAATTTAATATATTGTCCTGCTACTGACACTCATGAAGGAATATTACGGTGAAGTTCTGTTTTTACTGTTCTTGTACCATTGAAACACCCTTTTCCTGCTCAATAGGTATATTTATTGAGCCGAATATTTTTCACTTTCCCATATTGTTCCAGTATGTGAGTAATAGTTTCATTCGACATTTCAAAGGGCTCATCCCTCACAGAAACATATATAAACGTTTTGTGCATATTAATCACTTGCACTGATATTTTCCCATTAGGCAAACTGATAAAGTCATCATCATACTTCTTTAGAATCTCTGAAAACCCCACATTGTTTTCAGATTTCACCACCACTTTATTTCCTGGCAATAATTGGAAAAATATATTTCGACCATCTTTATCTGTAACACTTCATATATCGTCGTGCAGACAAGGACATAATCAGTGATACAACTGACCTTGAGTCCTACTGACTCCATCCGCTTGAGTGGAGACAACACTGTGGTAGCTTAGTGAGACAACACTGAGGTAGTCTAGTGAGACAACACTGTGGTAGCTTAGTGAGACAACACTGTGGTAGCTTAGTGAGACAACACTGTGGTAGCTTAGTGAGACAACACTGTGGTAGCTTAGTGAGACAACATTGTGGTAGCTTAGTGAGGCAACACTGTGGTAGCTTAGTGAGACAACACTGTGGTAGCTTATTGAGACAACACTGTGGTAGCTTAGTGAGACAACACTGTGGTAGCTTAGTGAGACAACATTGTGGTAGCTTAGTGAGGCAACACTGTGGTAGCTAAGTGAGACAACACTGTGGTAGCTTAGTGAGACAACACTGTGGAAGCTTAGTGAGACAACACTGTGGTAGCTTAGTGAGACAACACTGTGGAAGCTTAGTGAGACAACACTGTGGTAGTTTAGTGAGACAACACTGTGGAAGCTTAGTGAGACAACACTGTGGTAACTTAGTGGGACAACACTGTGGAAGCTTAGTGAGACAACAGTGTGGAAGCTTAGTGAGACAAAACTGTGGTAGTCTAGTGAGACAACACTGTTGTAGCTTAGTGAGACAACACTGTGGTAGTCTAGTGAGACAACACTGTAGTAGCTTAGTCAGACAACACTGTGGAAGCTTAGTGAGACAACAGTGTGGAAGCTTAGTGAGACAAAACTGTGGTAGTCTAGTGAGACAACACTGTTGTAGCTTAGTGAGACAACACTGTGGTAGTCTAGTGAGACAACACTGAGGTAGCTTAGTGAGACAACACTGTAGTAGCATAGTGAGACAACACTGTGGTAGCATAGTGAGACAACACTGTGGTAGTCTAGTGAGACAACACTGTGGTAGCTCAGTGAGACAACACTGTAGTAGCTTAGTGAGACAACACTGCGGTAGCTTAGTAAGACAACACTGTGGAAGCTTAATGAGACAACACAATGGTAGTCTAGTGAGACAACACTGTTGTAGTAAAGTGAGACAACACTGTGGTAGTCTAGTGAGACAACGCTGTGGTAGTCTAGTGAGACAACACTGTGGAAGCTCAGTAAGACAACACTGTTGTAGTCTAGTGAGATAACACTGTGGAAGCTTAGTGAGAAAACACTGTGGTAGTCTAGTGAGACAACTGTTACGAACCCGGATCCAGCATCCGAGCACGGAGCAGTGACGACCGCGCCATCTGTGGGTCAGCTCCCGAAACCCCCACCAAATGGACGACGACACCTGGTGAGGACAAGGTGTACTGGCCACAAGGGCCAGTTTCCAGTCCTGTTCAGCACACAACACCGCCGCTGCTGACCTCTGGTGAGGTGGTGCTCAGACGACAACGCCATCTATGGAGTGGATATGACGGGCATTTGTGTCTGAGCCTGTAAGTGAGGTGTTTTAGTGCCCCTGTTATTGATGACGTGTCTGCTTACAGAGTCGATCTGGGACTGCTGTGATGGAAGTTGAGTCAGTCTACCCGAGGCAGCCGTCCCCTTACCTTGTGCCTTGCTGCAGCAGCTGTGAAGTCGTCTCCCGGAAGAACACTGTGGTGTGTTACCCTGCCAGTGTAGTGGCAGTAGAAGGATTGTCTTACCTGGGACCGACTGCTGGAGACGATTATCCACTGGGGTATATTGGACAGGAGAGTGATTTGTGGTATCACACGAGGCTCCTGACTAGGGCGCTACCCTAGTATCGTTCGTGGAGTGGCCTGACCAGCGTGGCTGATCCAGAACCTGCCAGCAGACCTGCTGGACTTGTGGTTGACGGCCTCCACGGCGGTGCCCCTAGTGGACCCGTGTTTTGGCTGGCCTGTGTTTGGGGTAGATTCAGCTTGGTCGAAGGATTCGTCAAGAGACCACGAAAGCACCGAGGACCCAGCACCGAGAAATTTGGATCCAGAGTCTTCAGGAGAAGACGATTGTGTATTTCCCCTGTACAGTGTTAATACCCCTCCCCCTGTGCACTCTTTTATATATTATTTATTTGGTGATGGTAATAATTATAGTCTTAAGTTCTTAACTTTCTTTCCCTTTCCCCCTTTAAGTTTCTTGCGTCACGGATCTCATTCCTTGAAAGCCACTACTGGCTTGGGGCCGGATACTACTTCCTCTAATAACATCAGAGTAAGAACCCCGTTGCGTCCCGAGAGGGCCGTAACATAATTGGCATCCCCAGCGGGATCCGTCCCTTGTTAAGTATGTTTGACAGGGGTGGTGAAGTGGCGTAATCCCTGTATATAATTCCCCCTGTGTGTGACGTTATACGTCCTGTGCGGTGCTCAAGAGTGACTAAGTGCGATATTGTGCAGTGTGGTGCTCGATGTGATTAAGCGATTAAGTGCAATATTGTGTAGTGCGGTGCTCGGCGTAATTTGGTGCAATATTGCAGAGCGAAGTGTTCGCTGGGATTCAGTGCAATATTGGGTAGTGCGGTGCCCGAAGTAATTACGTGCAATATTGGCAAGTGAGGTGCCAGGTAAAGTGCAATATTGGCGTAGAACAGTGCTCGGTGCGTTAAGTGCTAACGTGTAAGCAGTGTGTTAAGTGCTAAGTGTTCCATCTGTGACAATGGCAGAAAAAGCTACCATCGATGATCTGGACGATGTTCAGGCTTTTCTGAACAGAGAGGACTGTCTTGCCAGATTAAAATATCTGAGCAAACCAGAGATTGTACTAGTGAGCGCCTACCTGGAGATCAAGATCTGTGCCAGTGATTCCCATGTGGAGATCTTGTCCAAGGTTCACCGGCACTTGAAGGCAGAGGAGAAACAGGAAGGCGAGACTCCTAGTATAAAGGAAGGTGAGGAAATAGCTTCCATGGAAAAGGAAGATAAGGGCAGTGACATTGACAGTGATGCAGGTGAGCTTAATATTAGCTTTCTTACAGTCAAAATGCGTGCCCTAGAGATAAATCGTGAGATAGAATGGAAGAAATTAGAAATGGAACGAGAGAGACAAGATAAAGAGTTAGAGATGAGACGTTTAGAATTAGAAGAAAGGAAAGCAGAAAGAGAAAGAGAAGAGAAACGAGAAAGAGAAAGAGAAGAACGAGAAAGAGAAGAGAAACGAGAGAGAGAAGAACGAGAAAGAGAAAGAGAAGAACGAGAAAGAGAACGAGAAGAACGAGAGAGAGAAGAGAAACGAGAGAAGAACGAGAGAGAGAAGAGAAACGAGAGAAGAACGAGAGAGAGAAGAGAAACGAGAAAAAGAACGAGAAAGAGAAGAGAAACAGCGAGAGAGAGAAGAAAAAGAAAGACAGAGACAACATGAACTAGAAGTATTGCGATTAGGCGGTGGTCGGAGGCTAACAACGGACACCAGCGGTTTCGATCCGGTAAGAAACATCAAAATGGTCCCCAAATTCAATGAGAGGGAAGTTTCGAAGTTCTTTGCAGCCTTCGAGAAAGTCGCTGCCTCTTTGGAGTGGCCAAGGGAGAATTGGGCCATCATGATACAGTCAGTCTTGACTGGGAAGGCCCAAATCGCTTATTCCACGTTATCCCTTGACGACTCCGGCGATTATGACAAGGTGAAGAAGGTTGTGCTCATGGCGTACCAACTGGTACCTGAGGCATACAGACAGAAGTTCCGAAACCTGAAAAAGACCTCAGAGCACACGTTCACCGAATTCGCCACAATCAAGGAGCGACTTTTTCAGGAATGGTGTGCCTCTCGGAAGGTGGAGACCAAGGAAGACCTCGAGCAGCTTATACTGCTAGAGGACTTCAAGGATTGTTTGTCTGGAGACCTGAAGACGTATCTAGAAGAACAGCAGGTAGAGACCTTGAGTGCAGCAGCCACCATGGCTGAGGAGTACATCCTGACGCACAGGCCTTCTGCTAAGTACGTCCCGAGGAATTACGAACGCCGGTTTGACAAACCTCATGATGAAGAAGAGACCCCCGTCCCACGAAGCGCTAAGAAGACGCCCCCAAGTAGCCCTCGAAGAACAAGTCCTAGCAGTCCGAAACACCGGAGTCCGAGGAGGAATATGGTGTGCTGGACTTGTGGGCAGAAAGGGCATGTAGCTGCTATGTGCCGAGGCAGAAGAGGTGGTGGCGCACGTAGGGAGGTGATGATGATGAGCTGTGTTACACCACCAGCAGGAAACCAGTCGACGACGACGCAGGAAGAACCCAGATTGTTTTCCCCTCACACTTCAAGCTGGTATGTAACGAGTGATCATACTGGTAGATCAGTTGTAGTGCTCAGAGATAGTGGAGCAGCCCAGTCCCTGATCGTGAGAAGCTCGTTACCCGAGGGAGTAAGTGTGGACGGGAGACAAGAGGTTGTCCTGGTTGGGTTTCCAAGGACGCAGTACATCGCCCCCTTAGTGCCAGTACATCTCGACTCGCCTTACTTCAGCGGCACATGTGCGTTGGCAGTAGTCGATACCCTCCCTGTGGCTGGGATTGACGTGGTACTAGCCAACGACTTGGTGACAGATTGGAGCATCGATCTTCCCAGAGTCACGGACGAGTCAGCCGGAACAGCAACGTCTGAGGTAACAGCGGGCAGTGGTAAATTCCAGGTACAGTCAGACCCGGATTTAGATATAATGTTTAATCCTTCCTCTCGCCTACAGATTGACAGAGTCAACAGCATTCTAGCAGTGTCTCCTGACTCTTCTCCCGACAAGGAACATGCGGTTAGGAAGGTAGAAGCAACTGAGCAAGAAGAGAGGCCTTGTGTGCAAACACCCACGGATACCAACGAGTCTGGAGCGAAGGCAGATGTGTACTTGCGGTATGGCATTGTACATTGTACGGTCATTGAACTGGCCAGAGATTCCCCAGACGTCAGAGGTATGTGAGGTGTGTTCGAAAGGTCTAGTGCCCTCTTCGGTCCAAACCAGGCTAATGGATGTTGCCGGCTATGGACATGACAGGCTCAGGAAGCTAATCCCTCAGGTGACCAAATGTTTCCTAGCAGTATTTTGTTTTATTCTCGTGTGTGGTCTCGGTAAGGATCAGTGGACGACCCGAAGGATGATGGCTCCCTTGGACATCGTGGAGAGATCCCATGGATTAGAGACGTGTACTGCGAGTGTTGCAGTCGACGAAAGAACCTGGAAGGTGATGGTCGATACAGGAGGTACGCGATGCGGTAATATGAGTGACTGTTTCCGACAGGTTGACACCCCCCTCGTGATAGCTGAGCCTCAATACAGCGTTATGCGGAACGTTGGTTGACCTGACGGTGGCAGAGCGGATGCCGTCTTCGATGTACGAACAGCCCCGTTGGAACTAGGTGTGAGCCTAGTAGAGGAGTCTGCTGTGAGTACTGATGTAACTGTCGCTGTCACTCTGAATTATCAGACCCCTGTATTCCAGGTTCCTGTCTCCCTGAAGGACCACCGGACCGGTACTAGAAATGCCGTATGTGATCAGCCATCATCGGTGCCACGACACAGGGAAGTGTCGAGTCGCCCTAGATCGGGTCGATCCTTACTCGAGAGGTGTGAGATGATGCCCCTGCTTGACATCGCAGTGGAGACGTGGAAGATCATGTCAGGCAGGTCATCGCCTGCCATTTTCAAGTTCCCTTTGTGCCAGGGTTTCTCCTTAGTACAGTTCTGTGGACGAGACAGCCTCGCCGTGCCAGTTTTCAGTATAAGTGAGTCCATTTGGAGTTGTGTAGCCGCACTAATTTGGTTTGTGTTTCTCTTTATAGAACCCCAAACCAAATTCTTTTTGGTGGGGAGGTGTTACGAACCCGGATCCAGCATCCGAGCACGGAGCAGTGACGACCGCGCCATCTGTGGGTCAGCTCCCGAAACCCCCAATAAATGGACTACGACACCTGGTGAGGACAAGGTGTACTGGCCACAAGGGCCAGTTTCCAGTCCTGTTCAGCACACAACACCGCCGCTGCTGACCTCTGGTGAGGTGGTGCTCAGACGACAACGCCATCTATGGAGTGGATATGACGGGCGTTTGTGTCTGAGCCTGTAAGTGAGGTGTTTTAGTGCCCCTGTTATTGATGACGTGTCTGCTTACAGAGTCGACCTGGGACTGCTGTGATGGAAGTTGAGTCAGTCTACCCGAGGCAGCCGTCCCCTTACCTTGTGCCTTGCTGCAGCAGCAGTGAAGTCGTCTCCCGGAAGAACACTGTGGTGTGTTACCCTGCCAGTGTAGTGGCAGTAGAAGGATTGTCTTACCTGGGACCGACTGCTGGAGACGATTATCCACTGGGGTATTGAGGACAGGAGAGTGATTTGTGGTATCACACGAGGCTCCTGACTAGGGCGCTACCCTAGTATCGTTCGTGGAGTGGCCTGACCAGCGTGGCTGATCCAGAACCTGCCAGCAGACCTGCTGGACTTGTGGTTGACGGCCTCCACGGCGGTGCCCCCAGTGGACCCATGTTTTGGCTGGCCTGTGTTTGGGGTAGACTCAGCTTGGTCGAAGGATTCGTCAAGAGACCACGAAAGCACCGAGGACCCAGCACCGAGAAATTTGGATCCAGAGTCTTCAGGAGAAGACGATTGTGTATTTCCCCTGTACAGTGTTAATACCCCTCCCCCTGTGCACTCTTTTATATATTATTTATTTGGTGATGGTAATAATTATAGTCTTAAGTTCTTAACTTTCTTTCCCTTTCCCCCTTTAAGTTTCTTGCGTCACGGATCTCATTCCTTGAAAGCCACTACTGGCTTGGGGCCGGATACTACTTCCTCTAATAACATCAGAGTAAGAACCCCGTTGCGTCCCGAGAGGGCCGTAACAACAACACTGTGGTAGACTAGTGAGACAACGCTGTGGTAGTCTAGTGAGACAACACTGTGGAAGTCTAGTGAGACAACACTGTGGCAGCTTAGTGAGACAACACTGTGGTAGCCCAGTGAGACAACAGTGTGGAAGCTTAGTGAGACAACACTATGGTAGCTTAGTGAGACAACACTGTGGAAGCTTAGTGAGACAACACTGTGGTAGTTTAATTAGACAACACTGTGGTAGCTTAGTCAGACAACACTGTGGTACGTTAGTGAGACAACACTTTAGTAGCTTAGTGAGACAACACTGTGGTAGCTTAGTGAGACAAAATTGTGGTAGCTTAGTAGGAAAACACTGGAAGCTTAAAAAGACAACACTGTTGTAGTCTAGTGAGATAACACTGTGGAAGCTTAGTGAGACAACACTGTGGTAGTCTAGTGAGAAAACACTGTGGTAGACTAGTGAGACAACGCTGTGGTAGTCTAGTGAGACAACACTGTGGTAGCTTAATGAGACAACACTGTGGTATTCTAGTGAGAAAACTCTGTGGTAGACTAGTGAGGCAAAACTGTGGTAGATTATTGAGACACCACTTTGGTAGTCAAGTGAGAAAACACTGTGGTAGTCTAGTGAGACAACACTGTGGTGGTCTATATGAGACCACTCTGTGGTATTCTAGTGAGACAACACTGTAGTAGTCTGTGAGAAAACACTGTGGTAGTCTAGTGAGATAACAATGTGGTGGCTTAGTGAGACAACACTGTGGTAGCTTAGTGAGACAACACTGTGGTAGCTTAGTGAGACAACACTGTGGTAGCTTAGTGAGACAAAACTGTGGTAGCTTAGTAAGAAAACACTGGAAGCTTAGTGAGACAACACTGTGGAAGCTTAGTGAGACAACAGTGTGGAAGCTTAGTGAGACAACACTGTGGTAGCTTAGTGAGACAACACTGTAGAAGCTTAGTGAGACAACACTGTGGTAGCTTAGAGACAACAGTGTGGTAGTCTAGTGAGACTTCACTTTGGCAGCTTCGTGAGACAACACTGTGGTAGTCTAGTGAGACAACACTGTGGTAGTCTTGTGAGACAATACTGTGGTAGCTTAGTGAGACAACACTGAGGTAGGCTAGTGAGACAACACTGTGGTAACTTAGTGAGAAAACACTGTGGTAGTCTAGTGAGACAACACTGTTTCAGCCTTGTGAGACAACACTGTGGTAGTCTAGTGAGACCGCACTGTGGTAGTCTAATGAGAGAACAATGTTTTAATCTAGTGAGACAACACTTTGGTAGCTAATGAGACAACACTGTGGTAGCTTAGTGAGACAACACTGTGGTAGCTTAGTGAGACAACACTGTGGTAGTCTAGTGAGACAACACTGTGGTAGCTTAATGAGACAACACTGTGGTATTCTAGTTAGAAAACTCTGTGGTAGACTAGTGAGGCAACACTGTGGTAGATTATTGAGACACCACTTTGGTAGTCAAGTGAGAAAACACTGTGGTAGTCTAGTGAGACAACACTGTGGTAGTCTAGTGAGACAACACTGTGGTGGTCTAGTGAGACCACTCTGTGGTATTCTAGTGAGACAACACTGTGGTAGTCTAGTGAAAAAACACTGTGGTAGTCTAGTGAGACAACACAGTGGTAGTCTACTGAGACAACACTGTGGTAGTCTGTGAGACATCACTGTGGTAGTCTAGTGAGATAACACTGTGGTGGCTTAGTGAGACAACACTGTGGTAGCATAGTGAGACAACACTGTGGTAGTTTAGTGAGACAACACTGTGGTATCGTAGTGAGGAAACACTGTGGTAGTCTAGTGAGTTAACACTGTGGTAGTTTAGTGAGGCAACACTGTGGTAGTCTAGTGAGACAACACTGTAGTAGTCTACTGAGACAACACTGTGGTAGTCTATTGAGACAACACTGTGGAAGTGTTACGAACCCGGATCCAGCGTCCGAGCACGGAGCAGTAACGACCACGCCATCTGTGGGTCAGCTCCCGAAACCCCCGCCAAACGGACGACGACACCTGGTGAGGACAAGGTGTACCAGCCACAAGGGCCAGTTTCCAGTCCTATGCAGCTCACAACACAGCCGCTCCTGACCTCTGGTGAGGTGGTGCTCTGACGACAGCGTCATCTATGGACTGGATACGTCAGGTGTTTGTGCCCGAGCCCGTAAGTGAGGTGTTTTAGTGTCCCAGTTATTGATGACGTGTCTGCTTACAGAGCCGACCTGGGACTGCTGTGATGGAAGTCGAGTCAGTCTACCCGAGGCAGCCAGTCTCCATACCTTGAACCTTGCTGCAGCTGTTGTGAAGTCGTCCCCCCGGAAGAACACTGTTACGGCCCTCTCGGGACGCAATGGGGTTCCTTACTCTGATGTTGTTAGAGGAAGATATAATGTATCCGTTCCCAAGCCAGTAGTGGCTATCAAGGGATGGGATCAAGTGACACAAGTAACTTAAAGGGAGTAGGGGAAGAAAGTTAAGAACTTAATATTATACTTATCACCATCACCAATTAAATATATAAAATCAAAAAGTGCACAGGGGGAGGGGTATTAACACTATACAAGGGAATTATGCACAATATAGTCTTCTGCCGAAGACTCTGGATCAAGAAGCTAGGTGCTGAGTCCGCGGTGCTTTCTTCGTGGCCTCACGACGTGTCCTCTGAGAATGCCGAGCCTACCCGGGCCACAGGTCAGCCAAAA